>NW_028327187.1:46622258-46772924 GCF_987537825.1 Furipterus horrens
TGAGTCATAAGTATGAGGATCATTTGGAGGGTTATCAGCTGGGAGGGAGAAGGGGGAGAAATGGGGAAATGGTGCAGGGATTAAGAAGCATAATTGGTTGGTACAAAATAGACAGGGGTAAGTTAAGAATAATATAGGAAATGGTGAAGCCAAATAACTTATATGCATGACCCATGGACATAAACTAAGGGGGGTGAGATTGCTGGAGTGAGAGGGTACTGGGAAGTGGGTAGCAAAGAGAAAAAATTGGGACTACTGGAACAACATAATCAATAATATATACTTTAAAAAATAAAAATACAATAAGAAAAACTAAGGTTCACTAGGCACCATGAGAGCAGAAATATTTGATTATTAAAAAATAATTTGTTAACAATACAAAGATCAGTCCTGACATCCCCAACTGACTATAGTCAGGACTAGGTTTCTTTGAGACTATGAGGCATGTAAAGGTGGCTGCCTACCTCTTTTCCCAGGACTCCTGCAATTTTGTATCACTGGGTCTCTATCCCAATTTCTAGAGTTCTGTTTGCATGAGCACTTGATTTTTTATAGTTAGATGTTACTCTGACCCCTGGTAAAATAATTGCTTTCCTTTCTTTGGGTATTGACATTTTCTGAGGAAAAATATTTGAGGAAAATTATCTGAAAAACTTGCACAAATACTTCAAATGAAGGAATCTACCTCTGACAGGGGGTCAGGTCGTGAGGTAGATTTTCTTTTTAACAGATGACCTTTCCCATTTCTTTTCAAACTGAAACTACCCCCTGAGTAGCTTGGCCTTGATTCCAATGCATAGTTGCTCCCTAAATATTGAAAAGCTAGGTTAGGATAAAGACATAAAGTAAGGGACAAGGGATATTATTTTTCCTTTCAAATCTCCTGATGATGCAGTATATATCTCTTTGAAAACATTCCATGCAGTGTAGTATATCAGTGTGGGAAAAAATGTAGAACATTAGAGTCAAGATGAGCCAGGGTTTATATCCTGACTCTACCACTTTCTAAATGTCATTTTTTTCCTATTAACCCATACCTTGATTGTTTCATCTTGTATAAAACAGGGATTAATAAGATTATCAGTCTCATGTAGTTATTGTAATGATCAATGAGATATATGTCTAAAGACTTTAGCCTAGTTCTTAACACTTGATTATTGTCTTATCATCACTGTCATTAGCATCACCACCACTACCATCACCCACATCACCCCCAGGTTCCAACAGTAACATAATAAAATTTTATAACCTCTTGCTAAAACAAATGCCAGCCATTAGCAAAGGAGGAAAGGAGGACACAGGAATCCCAGTTGCACTCACTACTGCCTACACTTACTTTAACTCTCATGTCTCTGTCCCTGTTTTTACAGGTACCTGTAAGCTTGGCTGGGCCTATTACTGTGTTGGAGGTGGAGCAGCTGCAGCCATGTTGATCTGTACCTGGCTTTCTTGCTTTGCTGGAAAAAACCCCAAGTCTGTTATGTTGGTGGAAAGTATCATGAGAAACACCAATTCTTATGTCATGGAGCTTGACCACTACCTCAAACCTTGAGCTTTGGCAGAGTATTGGAGAGGGTGGAGAAGTAGATGGAAGGGAGTCTTGACAAGAGGTACTAAGACTGGGCCAGTTGCCACCCACGTTTCAGCAGTGTAGCCTACATTTGTATGCTTTTTAACTCACCAGTCATTCATTTTCACTTTCCCTTAAGGCAGTGTGTTAGTTACTGCTTACAAATTTCCTCATTAACAATGATTTTCTCAAACGTTTACCTATTTGGTGAGTACACAGTAGCCCCCAAGTCCCAAAGTACTCATTTATCCAAAATAAGGAGAAGATCCTCATTTGAAAGGTAACTGCACAATCAAGATCAAGAAGATCTTCAGTGTTCCATAGCTCCTGTCTGCCACTTAACCCAAAGCTTCAAGGCTAGGTAAGAACACTTGTGCAAGAAAAGACAAGAAAATTGACAAGGCTGGTTCCTACCATTCGATTCCTACAGCCTTTCCTGGAATTGATTGCTATCTACAGAGTGCCACTGCTCAGATTTTTGAGACATTCTCAGGGCTATACCTGGACTACTCCTCTTTCATCCTTCCTCTCTTCTGTTTAAGTTGTGGGGAGGGTGACTTCAAGTAAGGAAAACATTAACCAAAGATGCTTGCTTATAGTCTGAGGCCCATTCTCTATTATACTTCAGTATATTCATAAGAGTTTATTTTGTGTTCTGGCTGGGTAACTGGAATCAAAATATAGTGGCAAATATTCCTTATTCCCTTATATATTCAGAAATGGTGTTCATTAAATGTTCTGAGCATATAATAGCATTTGTTGTGCACTCAATAAACATGATTTTATGATGATGATGACAAGGATGTTTCTATTGGCTCCTTACTGAAATTTCTATCAGAGTTCATTTTTATTGACTAGGAAATCCATAGAGGTCTTTTGCCCTTCTGATCATTCCTACCATGACATAAGTTTCTCTGTCTGTTTCAAAGACTGCTCATCAAATGCTTTCCCCTCCATCTGGGGTGAGTTAGACATAAAAGAACACAGCCCTGATGTCAACAAGGTCTGATTTATTTTTAGGACTGGCCTCCATCCCAAATGTGCTCAAGGATGATGGATGGTATAGAAGAACTCAGTGTCACCCAGGGACAAAATTTGTCTCTCCCTGACACCCAATTAATTCAGGCTAGCTCTACTGTTCCATAACTATAGCTTTAGGGGTTAGGCAGGGCCTGTGACTCAAAAGGCCAGCTCATCTGTTTTATTTTTAATTACTCCAGATTGTTGGAGTACAATCTTTCATGGAAGGTGAGAAATTGTAAAAACTGGATTTATTAGTTATATGCTATCCCCAAAAGGGTCAGGTCCTTATATTTATCTTATGTAGGTAAGTGAATTCAAGAATATACTTCATTCATGAGCTCATTCATTAATTTAGTCATTCATTCAGGACACATTTCTTGAGTATCCGATTATATGCCATATTCTGTGCTAAGTACTGGGGATAAAAGGATGCAGACACATTTCCTCACCCTAAAAGGGATAGTTGTGGGGTGTTGTCAAACATGTAGATAAACAACTTCCAAACAGCATATTAAGTTCTAGTAAGTGAAGAGGAGGGCTGTTAAACCAACTTGGAGTAAAGGGGTTCATGGGAAAGCTTATTAGAAAAGATGATGCCTAAAACGAATCTGAGAGATAAATGGTGGGGGCTAGACAGCAGAGGCAAGTGCGCACAAGGAAAGGTGCAGGGAAAGCAGTAGTGTGGAGATAGCCAAAAATTTCAGGATGACCACACTCGCATGTGGGTGGTTTATATCACCAAGATGTGGAATACTAGAAGAATGACAGACATAAAGGAACAGGTGACTAAATTCAGGTCAAGTGTTATCTTCTCTATGGAAGTGGATTAAGACAAGGTATGTTAAACATACCTCACGGTAAAGGGAACAATGTAATTGAGTTTGCAACATCCCCTTTTCCCAAAAAAAAGATGATTAAGAACAGATAAAACAGAAAAGGAATAGATTCAAACCTCATTTTTATTGTGTAGACACAATAATGGAACTTTATTTTGAGAGTCCAGTGTAGGGATACTATGTCAAGCATTTGATAAAAGGCAGATTACTCTCCCTAGAAAAGGCAGTTGGAGCAGATGCTCTCTCATGAGGCTAAGGAACATTCTGGAATTCTGTGTAATAGAATTTGTGGAGGTGATATAAGTGTGTAAGTCAGAGTCTTGGCATGAAACAGATAGCATACTGAAGGGCTTTCACTGAGATGAGTTAGTGATAGGGCCCTTTACTGTAGTTTGGGTAGGATTTATGGAACCTACAAGTAATGGTGAACCATACAAAGGCTGAACATTGGAGAGCTGTTATCACCCCTAATACTGAAGGGTCAAGGGGAAAAACCATGTTATTGGAACCCAGCAAAGCTGTAGCACTTCAAGAGAGTCAGCCTGATAGGAATTGTGGCTCCAGGTAGGACAATGTGGTTTTTGCCCAAATGCAACACAGCTGGGATAAAGGCAGGGGCATAACATATATATCTCACTCTCTTCCCACTCTCTGGTCTTACCGTGCCCATTACTAGCCAGACCCAGGAAGATGCCAGTTGGCAAGAGACCCTGTTGCTATAGCCCATTGAGTTCAAGTTCCTATGGCACATAGAAAGACAGAGAATGAACCTTGGGGTATGAGGGGCAAAATGGAAAATAACAGCTCAGTGAGTATTCTTAGCTCCTGATGCTAGCATTGCCTTACATATTGTTGTCTAGGAAATAAATGCTTTGATGCTTTCCATGGCTCAAGTACCTGAACACCCTGTGAGGAAACTGATCAAGAAGGGGTAAACTTAAAAGAATCATTTTAAATGACGTCACCTTGTATAAGGTCCTAGTCAGTTGGAATGTTTCCTCTCCTCTTCCATGGAAAGGGGATAGAATTTAAAAGGATTTTTTTCTGTGCTTACACCAAGCCTGCAGGGGCTTATTATATTCAAAGAGGGATCCAGTCCCTTGTTCAATTTGAATTTAAATTCCTTCTTGCCTATGTCTGGTTTCTTCCTTACCAGGCCTTGCTTTTTGCATAGATGTCTGACTAGCCTGTTTTTTTTTTTTTTTTTTTTTTTTTTTGTTGTTGTTGTTGTTTTGTTTTTTTGCCTGTGGCCAGGAGCAGGATCTCATAGCTAAGCTTACATCCTCTGGCTGTTGAGCAGAGGAAGGAGAGCCCCTGGGTCTCAGAGACTGCTTTGACCCATGCATGACTGCCTGTCATGCTCCCTGCATATACACAGATGGAATGCCTAACCATGGATCCTTTCTGATCCTTGGAACTACTTAGATCTTATGTGTGGGGGCAGGGAGCATGGTGAGAAGTAGGAGACAATTCACCTGAGCTAGCTTATAATCAACTGAATATTATTCATCGAGTCCATTTAGTAGAGAATGGCATATGGTCAGCCACTGCCCAATTGACATCCCTTTGTGTGCAGAGTTACAACTTCTACACCTGGGGTGGCCCTTGGTATACCACAAGTGTTAAAGTCACTCAGGTCTGTCTTGAGCAATGCCCGTTCCTTAATGTCACTCCTCATCATCCCTGCTCCCATAGGGATTAAACACCTCCATTCATTTACAGCTTCTGGTGACTTCCAGTCAGTAGGTTTCCACCTTGCAGGAGCATGGGCCCTGAACCAAGACAGACAGATTCTGGCCTCTGGGAAAGGCAATTCTGGCTTCTGCAAGAATAGGTGGCAATAGAGGTTTCTGGAGGAGGGAAAACCCTGGGAGAATAGGGGAAAGAGGAAGCTGCTGGCAGGCATAGGCTTTATCCACTGTCCAACAAAATACACTAAGAGGGAAGGTCTGACCTCTTCAGAATGTGATAAGGATAAGTTCTTCAGTCTGGCATTCACTCTTTGTAGAAATACGAATACGGAGAAGCTTCAGGAGTGCATTTGGTCCCAAGGCAGACTGTCAGTGGGAAAAAAAGGGAAGTTGAAAAAAAAAAAAAAAGGATACGCTGTAGTGAATGTATTTTGTAAAAGATGGAAGGTATTCCACTTGGAGGCTTGAAAGGAAAGGTGCTATTTCTAGAACTCACAATCAGTCTCCAACCAGGCCTAGTAAAGCTTTTTTAGTAGACAGGAGGCAGGACACTTCCAAAGAGTCATCTCCACCCTGTGTCCTTGGTTTGAAAGCATTTTTTTTTTTCGAGCTGGAGAAGGGCTGAAGCTGAAGGATATTTATTACTAGCCTCTCTTTCAGATGTAGAAAGATGCATTTTCAGCTTCAATTTTCATTTTGTCTACTTATGAGATTAAGCTCTCCCAGTGTTGATCTCTTTTCTAAATTCATTGAACCCCCACTGAGTTCTCAAAGCTAACAGCAAATAAACAGTTGTTATGTGTGCACACAAATGATTTAGATTTTCATTATACAGAACTGCTGATGTATCAGAAGGCAGAAGTAGGGGGAGACAAAATGTTTGGTTTTGACTGCAGCACTGTATCTTTCTCCTTTCTCCCTCTGCAGAAAGGAGGCCCTAGCGAACAATATTTGGGGGAGAGAAACACTAAGGCCAGCTCGTATCCAAGAGGGCAGCCCCTAATGTTGGCTCCCTTTCATGTAGTGGCAACTACAGAAAGGAAATGAAGAAAGGTGGAAACATCAAGGGAAAAAAAGAGGGGTAGATAGGTAAATATTGGGATCATTCCAGAGATATGTTGCCTCCTTTCACTGTCACCTATTAGAATCTCATTTGGGGAACTATAAATGTCTTTCCAAGATATATCACTGTATCTTCTAAGTTAACATACTGCCCCTAAATAATATGGTAAAATGAAGACAGTCCAGGCTTTGAAGTCTGACAAATCAAGATCTGAATCTCAGTCCAAACATTTCTGAGTTGTTTGCCCTTGGGCAAGTTACATAACTTCTCTGTGTTTGCTAAATTTTCTAAGACAGCATCTCCTATCTGATGTTGGCCTCCACACTCCTCAGGAGCTATAGAAGACATTTACTATCCAATGGCCCCATACCTTCCAATTTTCACATGTCGCATAGTGATTTTTAATCCCAGTTCACAGTAACATCCTCTGAGAAGCTCAGTCTCACCCAGTTCAACCGAGTCATCTACCGACCTCCTAGTCATCTCTAATTCATGGAAAACCTTAACACTTGGTTCACTCTTCTGTTTCATTCCTATTTCTGTCATCCTTTTGAAAAATTCAACATCCATGTGAACCCCTCTACCAACTTCTTGGCCTCTAAGTTCTTCGACTTCCAAACCTTCCACCCAACCTCTGCCATGCCCACACTTGACATCACCAACAAATGCACCTTCACCAAGATCCAGATTTCAAGCCTCCCGTTCCTAACCAACGTTTCTTATCCTTTCAGTTTGTGTTTTTAAAATTTCTTTACCTTTTTAACTCTTTGATTATAACCTACTTACCCAGGCTAGAGTTCATAGTTCATCAATCTAATTACCTCATGAATAAATATCCCACTTTTTTGCCCCTCACTCACCATGTCATATATTTGTCCAACAAATCCATAATTCTGGTCAAATGTAATATCAGCCTGATCTGTATTTGCATCAAATTTCCAACCATTGACAAACACCATAACTGTTCTTTCTTCCACCTTTTCTCTGTCTACACCTACTCTTTTGATGAGTTCATCCAAACTCATGGCTTTAAATATTATCTATAACCTTGCTACTCAAAGTGTGAGGTATAGTCAAGATCATGGGAATGCATTAGAAATACAAAGTCTTAGGTCCCACCTCAGAACTACTGAATCAGAATCTGCATTTTCACAAGATTCCCAGGAGATTGACATGTATTTGTTTAAAAGGCATTGATCTCTACCAGTGATTATCATCTCTGATTGCAAATTGGAATCAGTTGAAGAGTTAAGACTGCTAATGCCTATGCCTAATTTCAGAGGTCCTAATTTATGTGATTTTAATGTGTAGCCATGTGAGAACCACTGACTAAATATTGATGACTCCCATATTAATACTCTAGGCCAAGCTTCTCCTAAGTCCAAGTTCATAAGTCCAACTACCTATTCTATATTTCTACTTGAATATCTAATAGGCTTGACAAATTGTACATATCCACAATCAAGATCCAAATCTCTCTCCCTAAATCTGCTTCTTGTCATTATCCCCATCTTATAAAGTAAATGGCACCATATTTACAGGGTTTTCCATCTATCTCCTTGGGTGGTCCTTCTTTTCTGACTCTCTGCCTTTGTTCTACCTCTTAATGTTGAAATGCTTCAGGGCACATTGTTCCTTTTCAAGATGCAGATTCTCCCCAGGTGATCTCATCTATATGCTAATGATGCTCTGATATAAACATGGTGAGGCTGGTCAAATTTAACCTCTACAAAAGAAAATCACCGTTTTTTTCCCCTTCTCCAGCCAGTTGCTCCTGCCAAAAATCTGTAAGTAATTCATTTTCTTTATTTTAGCCCCTACCTCCAATTCATGTGCAAGTCTTATCAATTATATATAGAAAATATATTCCTTATCTCTCTCCTTTTCTTGGATGCCATCATCCTAAGACATCAATGATTTTAAAAAGTCTTGGAAAACTGGGACTAAAAAGGGACATTCTATCCTGATAACAAATATCAAATCTTCACAAACATCATACTAAATAAATTTTAGAACTATTCAAATTTAAGTCAGAAAAAGGCAATGAAAAATACTTGTCAATAATAGCCACCAATAACATAAGGCACCTAAGATTAAATCTAACGAAAGATGCAGTGAATGTTACAAAACATCATTCAAAGGATGAGAAAAATCTAAAAGAAGAGATAAATAGGTTTCATAGATGAAGACCTGATATCTTAGTGTATCAGTTCTCTAAACAAATCTGTAAATTGCATGTGGTACCAATAAATATCACGTATCTTTAGTGTAACTCTACTTGCTGATTTTCACATATGTATTCAGATATCAAGACTCAATGAAAAGATATTGTGATTAACAAGTGTAATGCTGATACAGGGATCAACAAATAGACGAATGGATCAGAATAGAGGATTACTGTGGATTGAATTTTGTCTTTCCAAAATTCATGTTAAAAGTCCTAACAACAATGTGATAGTATTTCAAGATGGGGCCTTTGGCAGTTAATTAGGTTTTGATGAGGTCATGATGGTGTGGACCTCCTGATGAGATTAGTGCCCTTATAAGAAGAAATACCAGAGAGTTTGTTCTCTTCTATATTCTTTTTCTCTTCCTCCTCCTCCCCTTCATTCCCCTCCACTCCACTCCCCTCTCCTTTCCTCCCCTCTTGTTTCTTCTCATCTCCTCTATCTCCCATATAAACACAGAATGCCCCAAGACTGTTCCTTTAGTATTAGACTCAGAATAAAAATATGCAGAGAAAAGCTGCCCCAGCTGACACATAGACCCAGGAGCAGAAGAATGAATGTTTGTTGTTATATGGTACTAGGTTTGATATACAGCCAAAACTAAAAGGTACAGTGTTGTTTATGAATACACACACGTGCATACATACCACACACACTCATACACACACACACACACACTGTATATATATATTTATATATATATTTGTAATGTATGTGTACATAATAGAAACAGGGATAATAAGCAGTAAATTTAGGAGAGCAGTTATTTTTGAGAGAGAGAGAACAAGGAATCCTTTTTCCCTTTTATTCTGCTTCATTTTACCTTATTGTATGTGTTTGTTTATTGTTTCCCTATCCCTCCCACAAAAATGTAAATTACACAAAAGCAGGCAACATTTTAATTTGTTGACCACTGTGGACCAGGCATCCAGCACATAGTAGGCACTCAATAAACCTTTGTTGAAAAATATGGTCTGCTGCATGGGCAACAGCAGACCCTCCATATCACCCTGCCCAGGCTCTGTAGCTTCAGCTTCACTGGAGAGGACACTCCAGCGTCATCGCAAGATGTCAATTCAATGTCAATTCAACACGGGAGGAGACAGATACCGTGTCACTCCCGAGTCCGACTGCACAGCCATTCTCGGCGGTGTAGATGGACTCTTAAGAAGCTACACCATCGTCTCTCGAGACGGACGGCTGCCGACGACGACGATGATTGTTTTACAGATGTATATCTGTAAATAGGGACAATACTGCTGGCCTTGCAGGGTTATACTGAGGGTTAGGTGAGAGTGAGTCTGTGAGCATGCATAATGTTGAAATTGTCATTGTCCTTTCTTTTCTTTTTCTGTTCTGGATCTGCAGTTTCCCTGTTGAACTATCTCAATAATGTATACAACACTGAAGGTATAGATTCCACTGCTTCTTAACTGTATAATCTTGAAGAAGGTATTTAACCTCTCTATGTCTTAGTTTCCTCACCTGACAATAATACCTACCTCAAAGGTTGACTGGGAGTATTAAATTACATAATAATGTTAATCACTTAGAAGAGGACATAACACATACTAAATGCCAAATAAATGTTAGCTCTTTCATTATTATTATTATTATTATTATTATTATTATTAGTAGTAGTAGTAGTAGTAGTAGTAGTAGTCATCGTCATCGGCAGCCGTCCGTCTCGAGAGACGATGGCGTAGCTTCTTGAGAGTCTATCTGCACCGCCGAGAATGGCTGTGCAGTCCGACTCGGGAGTGACAATCCCTGCCGCACTTGTTACAGGTGAAGGCAGATGGCTGTTGTTGCTGCTGTAGACGCTGCTTCCGCCTCGATCTTTTCTGGACCGCCTCCTCGTTGCGCGCAGCCTCTGCGCGTGACGTACCTTGCCTGACCGCGAGCCTCCAGGCTAGGCGGTCGTCTGCTTGAACTTCCCATGTGTTGAGATTGAAGTAGTAGTAGTAATACTACTACAAATAGGCAGTTACTTTGTGATATAAATTCAAGAGTATTTGGAAGGCTTCTTTACTAAAATAATATCTTCCACACTAGCCTGTCATTTACATCTTAAATTTCACCATTATGGAATTTTTCTTTTGGCTTATGTCTTGTCCATTCCATCTTCCTCTTATAAACTTTATTGGGAATACACTCCCAGCAGTTTAGCCTCATTAACTTTATGTGATATCTTGGGCAGATGGGTAACATGAGGGGCTTGAATACAGGTTTGGGAAAATAAGTGTAGGAATAAATTTCAAAAGCAACCTTAGGTTACTTACTCCTTTTCCTTAAGGATAATCCTGTTCAGAATGGCTTCTAGTCACTCCATCTCAGCAGGAGTCTATTCTAATGTCTGTCACTTATAATGTGGGTGAGGGGTTTGAAATATGCGAGAAGTTATTCTGTTAGGGTTCCCAAGTGTTTCATGTGCTGAGGACTATTTCTAGCTGTTTTATGTCCTGTTATCTCTCCCTTATGTTGGGGACCTGCCAAGGGAAACCAACCTCAAACTCATTACACAGGTGTTATTAGCCAGACTTCCTCCTGGGCCTGAGAATATTATCCTTAACTCTCTTGTTTAGAAGGCTGCATTATTTAAAGCTCATATCTAATTTTATGGACATGTGCTTAGGACTCTTCAAAGTAAATGTGGGAGTGACTATAATCAGTGTGCAAACATGTGCAAAGGTTTATGAAAATACCTGTTCTTAGTTTATTTCTTTTTTCTAAAACAACCTTATTAAAGTATAACTTAAAAATCATAAAATTTACCTGTTTTAAGTATATTACTCATCTACTCTTAGTAAATTTATAAATTTATGCAACCATCACCACCATCTAATTTTAGCACATTTATGGTTGCCTTCTGAATGCATTCCTTTTTCCATTACTCAATATTCTTGATGGGAATCCTAGAAAATACCTAAACTTTAGCTAAAAGAGTTTTATGAAATAAGTGCCTTACAACAAAATGGTACAAAATGAATTTCTTCAGGATTAATATAATTTGAAATGACCAAGAGCTTTTATAATTTTCATACAATTAGAAATGCATTTAATGACATGTATGGGAGGAATATGGTTATCATGCAAAGGACTGACTGCATTGGATATTCTCATGAGAAGATTGCATTGGGGCTAGTTATTGCTAACTACCACAGAAGATAAATAAAAATTTCAGTGTCTTGACACAACAAAAGTTTATTTACTCAGGTCTAATTGAAGTTGGTGAGGATTTTCTTCCAAGCAGTGACTCAGGGATTCAGGTTTTGCCAGTTGTGATACCATTATATCAAAATGTAGTTTCCAAGATCATAGGAAGAAAGGAGAAAGATGGAGGAGGAATACCAGCACTTAACCCCTGGACCTAGAATCGGTGCACATGACTTCCACTTAGAGCCCACTTGTCAGAACTAGTTACATGACTCCAACCTAACTGCCACAGAGTTTGGGAAAGTAGGTTAAAACATACATATAACATTATGTGAGTGCTATCTCATGTATCAAGCCTTTGGTGATCTATTCTCCTCCTTCTGCCCCTTCCTCAAGCCCTTAGAATGTCTCTAATATATCACAATTTTCTGATTTCACTTTTTTTTTTTTTTTTTGCTTCAAGAAATTAGATTCACTCTTGGTCACTTAAATGTATAATTTGAGCTAAACTGAAATACCATCATTCATTAAGAAGTGATATATAAGTGAACATAACTGCTCTTCAGCCTGGAAAATCACCTTCTTAGCTTATCAGTTCTGTACAACAAATTGTTCTACTTTATGACTTCAATGAGATTAATTCATTGTAAAATTTATATATAAGTATCAATAGATATCAATGTTTTTATGAATCTTTACTTTTTTCCAGCTCTATCGAGATATAATTGACAAATAAAAATTGTATATATGTAGATTGTACAATGTTATTTTAAGGTGTACAACATGATGATTTAATATATGTATACATTGTGAAATTATAAAAATAATCAAGTAAATAACATATCCATAACCTCACAGTTACCATTTGTGTCTGCATGTACATGTATGTGGTGTTAAGAATCTTTAGATTGCCATGTATTATATAACCAGCTCAATAAATCACCAACAATTTTGGTCACACTTTGATTATCCTTATTTAGTGTTCATGATAAATGTAATGAAGTGGTGTCTTTCCATGTCCTCTTATCTCCATTTCCTCAAACCCCACCATACTCAATACCATCTTATGATAATGTACTCAAGGTTAAAAAACCTAGATGAAAGCTGCTAAAAGGGCCAGGAGATGTGGGTTCCAGCCTTGGATCTTCTGCTAATTAACTGTGTGACTTTGGGTGAATTTCTTAACCTCTCTGAGTCTCTGCTTTCTTATCTAAAAAGAAAAGTTATAGCCCTGACTGGTGTGGCACAGTGGGCTGGGTGTCATCCTATGAACTGAAAGGTTGCCAGTTCGATCCTGGTCAGGGCAGGTGCCTGGGTTGTGGGGCAGGACCCCAGTTGAAGCTGTGTGAGAGGCAACCAATCAGTGTTTCTCTTGCACATCGATGGTTCTCACCCTCTCTTTCTCTGTCCCCTTCCTTTCTCTCTAAAAATAAATAAATAAAATATTTAAAAAATAAAAGAAAAAGAAATATTATAATCACATCCAATGATAGGTGAGTTATTGGGATGACCTCCATAGAATGGCCCTGTCTTCTGTTGCTAGCTAATTCTCTCTTCCTACTTTCCAGAGGTTTCTTCTTGAAGAGCCTCGCTTCTGTAGTCCAAGTTCTTACATTTCTAGGGTGCTTCTCTCTAATTATTGTACATTGAAGTATAAATTGTGCTGTTACAGTTTTCATTTGTTTATTAAATTTCCTTATACATATATATACTGTATCTAATACCACACTCTGTCTCAACTCTCTTGACCTCTAAAACAAAAAGCCCCCTCTGGCTGAACTTTCTATAGTTCATCTTTCCTTTCTAGGTCAGACATGGTCTTTCATTACTTATACAAAATTCTGACACACTAGCATTCCAGGGTCCTGAACCAAACTCCAAAATATTTGGCATACAACCTGGGCGAAAAGACTATTCTCATTGTTATGCAAGCATTCCTCCTCTCTCTGACACTGAACTTCCCCACAGGTCTCTACATTTTTTAATAGTTCTGCTTTCAGCCAGGACAAGCACATCCCCACACCATGCTTTTAGGTCTCAGTCAGCCGTAGTTTAGAACATTAACTCACTAACAACAAAATTATCTTTTCTTACTTTAAACTCTTTCCTGACTAAGGTTCTTTCTAATTAGTAAACTTGGACAGGCAGATCTCCCCTCTTTTTTGTATAGCCGTTTTTTAACAGGGTAATTAGGAAGCTCAAAGGAATCCATGTAAAACAGAATCCAAAGAAAACGGAGTTATATTCTCGAGAGAAGGTCCCTTGTAGCACAGGCTTCCCCAGCTGGATGAGTGTTCTAGGAACCCGTCTGTATCAGTGTATAGTTGGCGGTGTTATAAGAGGCTGTGTTCAGCTTCAGTGAGTTTTTTTGAAGACTCTTTCAACACATTTGTCCATTTCATGATGGGTGATTTATGAGCACACCTGTTCATACTGCACTGAGCGTTCAGCAGTTTTTGACTAAAAATGACATGACCCTCGTGCCCCATCTTCCCTATTTATCTACTCTCTCCCTGAGTGATTTCTTTTTGTTTGTTTCCTCATTTGAAAAAAAATCCTCAGAAAGAAACATTTTGCCAATGTGGGAGAGGTAAAACAAAACAAAACAAAAAGCAGAAGCATTAAAAGGTATAAAAATTGGTGAGTTCAAAAACTGTTTTGAGCAGTGGGGAAAAACATGTCAATAGTTGTATTGCATCAAATGGAGAGTACTCTGAAGGTAACTGAAGTTTAAACATGTAAGAATAAATACAAATTTTAAAATAAATAAGTTCCTTTTTGCACTCCTTCATATATGTGACAATGTTTTTTTCACATAATTAGAAAAATAACCCAAAAATTCATATGGACCCACAAAAGACCCTAAGTAACTACAGCAATCTTGAAAAAGAAGAACACTGGAGGTATCACGCTCCTTAACTTCAAACTATACTACAAAGCTGTAGTAATCAAAACAGTATGGTACTAACAAAACAAATAGATACATAGATCAGTGGAATGAAATAGAGAGCCCCGAAATAAAGCCATGTCTATATGGTCAATTAATATAGGACAAAGGAAAAGTCTCCCTGGGCAAAGACAACAAAAGCAAAAATAAGCAGATGGGACTACATTGATCTAAAAAGCATCTGCACAGTGAAGGAAACCATCAACAAAACCAAAAGAAAACCTACTGAATGGAAGAAGGTATTTGCAAATAATATACTTGATAAGGGGTTAATAGCCAAAATATATAAAGAATTCATACAATTGAATAGCAAATAAGAACCCCAGACAATCTAATTGAAAAATGGGCAGAGGACCTAAAAAGACATTTTTTTCAAAGGGAACATACAGATGGCCAAAAGACTTATGAAATGCTCAACATCATTAATCATCAAGGAAATGCAAAATAAAACCACAGTGAGATATCACCTCACACTTGTCAAAATGGCTATCATCAATAAATCAACAAACAGCAAGTGCTGGCAAGGATGAGGAGAAAAGGGAACCCACTGGCACTGTTTCTGGGACTATAAACTGGAGCAGCCATTATGAAAAACAGTATGGAGTTTCCTCATAAAAATTAAAAATAAAGGCACCACATTATCCAGCAATTCCACTCCTGGATATTTATCTAAAGGAAACAAAACACTAATTTGAATTTATATTTTAGTCTATCAGGTGTGAAAGCAGTCAAAAACCCATTGTATTTTTCAATGATAGAAAATCGCAAGCATTTAGATAAATTGCAGTATTTTCAAAATCAGCAACTCAGAGAGATCTAAGGTTCCAGAGAACTTATGAAATTTAAATGGCCAACACCCACTGCTACACAGGATTGAAATCTTTGGTAAAACAAAATCAAATCAAAACAAACCAAATCAAACAAACACTGCTTCCATTCTCCTGGCCAACCATGAGGGAGAATTTGTCTTCAAAGCAGTGTTCTCAGTCATTCTTTTTCAGTTTAAATTCAAGAACTACACTAGTATCTGAAATGATGGGAATGGTATAATCTGCTATATTTTCAGAATCATGACAAGAAAGGAGATGTTGGGGAAAATTCTGACTATTGCTAGCTTCTGGATTTATACTCATTTATTTACTCATAGGTCTGAAGACCTATACATGGTGAAGAGGGAGACAGAAAGAGTGTATACCAGTACACACACATATACAAATGTCTTTTTATTACTTGTAGTAAGAAAAAATATAAAACTATATTTCCCTCCCTGCCCAGGTTCTACTCCATAATATAGTTAGATATATGTGATTATATTATGTTATATGGCACAGTTGACCTTTAATTTGGAAGATTCCCCCAATGGGCCTAATGTAATCACATGAACCCTTAAACGCAGGAAAGTTTTTGTGGTTGGTGGCAGAAAGGAAAGGCAGAAGAGGAAGCCAGAGAGATTCAAAGCATGATAAGGGTCTGAAGTGCTCTTGTGGATCTAATATGGAGAAGGCTGTGTGAGAAAGAATGCAAGTGGCCTCTGGGAACAGAGTGGCTCCCTGGCTAGTTGGCAAGAAGAAGGGAACCTCAGTCCTATAGCTGCAAAGAACTGAATTCTGCCACAACCACACAAACTTGGAAATGAGACCTGGACTTCCAGATGAGAATACAGCTCAGCTGACAACTTAATTTCAGCCTTGGAAGTTCCTAAGCAGATTTCAGTCACAACATGCTGCACTTCAAACCTATGATCTAATACAACAATTTTCAACCGGTTTGTTGTGGCACACTGGTGTGCTGCAAGAATTTTTAAAACATGCAATACTGAACTATTTAGTTAGGGGCACTGACATCTTTTCCCTTAGACTGTAAAAAAAAAGACCACCAACACAGCAATAGCTGTTGGTATGAATGTCCTGTCTTGAACCATAAATATATAGGTCATAAATAGAGTTGTATTTTATCGGTCACATCACATAAGGTTGTGGTAATTCTTGGTACCAGAAATCTTTATATATAACTATAAGCACCTGATTTTTTGAAAAGACATTTTGGATCAAAAAGGGTAGGTAATTACTATTTTTATTTTTGTAATCAAAATTATGCTTATTTTTGTCAGACCATCAAAAATATATATTTTGGTGTGCCATAGGATTTAGTGATTAGTTTATTGTTCTATGAGGTAAAAAAGATTGAACATCAAAAAACTGTGGTACATTTACAGAATGGAATATTATGCAACAGAAAGAAAAAATGAATTCCTACCCTTTGTGACAGCATGAGTGGAACTGGGGGATATTATGCTAAGTGAAATAAGCCAGGCAGTGAAAGACAAATACTACATGATCTCACCTATAAGCAGAACCTAATGAATAAAAACAAACAAATGAGCAAAACAGAACCAGTGACATGAAAATAAGGAACAAACTGACAGCAACCAGAGGGGATGGGGGAGGGGATAATGGGGAAAAGAAGGGGAAGGGTCTAATCAAGGAACAAATATAAAGGACCCATGGACATGAACAACAGGGTGGAGATTGACTATGGGAGCAGGGGCTTGACAGGTCAGGGGAGAGCAATGGGGGAAAAATTGGGACAACTCTAATTGAACAACAATAAAATAAAATAAACAAAAAATATTGAAGATGACTGATCTAATAAATAGGTGTTATTTTATGCCACAAGTTTCATAGTAATTTGTCAGTAATCACTAAAAACTAATACATTACTAAATTAAACTTGTCTCAGAATCATGGTGCTCCTGATGGATGAATCACATCATCCCCATGGATGTCTTGTGTTTAATAAATACTTCAGAACTATTAGCTGGTGACAAATAAGCTCACTGGGCCAGGTGTGGTTACTCAATGTGCTCATTGGACTTGGAGTGTCACTGCTACTATTAAACTGCTGGCTTGAAGATGAGGGCCAGAGAGCCAAGGGGTTCAGCTTAGGTTCATGAGTTTAACAGCAACATCATGTGATCATAAATAAACCTGGCTGGACTTCCTTTGGGATCTGGTAGATGACATCAGGGATAAAAATAAAAACCACTAGACACTCGCTGCCCTGTTCTTGGGTTGATGAGGAGCCATATGATAGTTAAACTTTTAACATTACCATAAGAATGGAAAAGGGCTCATTTCTTTCAGTTCTTATTCAGCTCCTTTTCCAGAGAAAGGCTATATTTACAGGTACTTTGCAATATGTAGCTCCCTTCCTGTTAGCAGGGAGGGCAGCAGTGAGCACTGTAATGTTAGCTTAGCTTTCTCTTCCACTTACATCTCTTCCTTTTCTTCCTCCCTCCATTCATTCTCCCATATTCTTGATATCTTTTTTTTTTTTTTTTTTTTTTTTTTTTTTTTTTTTTTTTTTGCTATTGGGATGTTTGGTTGGGAAAGTGAGAGTCCCAGAGCAGTGGCAGAAAAATAAATCTCAGCCTCTCAGAGTGAGATAAATGCCCTTTATTCTTATTTGAGTTTTTAACTGCCTAGAGTGTAAGAGTAGAAAATAGAAGGCTAACAGAAGCAGAGAGCAAGACCTTTTCCTTGGTGTTTGGAAAAGACTAAAAAAGGGAAGAGAAAGGAGAATGAGATGACCCTGTTTCTGTCCCTCAGCCGTCACTCAGTAAACATTTATGGAGTGCTGTGACATTTACTGTCATTTTCTATCATGTCATTAAACAGAGAATAATGTAGTTTCAGTGCAAGTGCCCAATGTGTCCCCAGATATTTTCTGTCTCTTGGCCTCCAAAGGAAAAAGACAATTTGGTCCTTGCCATTGACAAGCTAACAGAGCTGCTGGGGAGCATAGAACCTGTTATATGAAAAAGACATGCAGAAGACACATGCATAAGAACTGAGGGGATAAGGTATTGTGGGCTGGAGAAGAGTGCAAGGAACGTGACTTAGTGGAAGCAGTAGTGGTGGTTTTAGAGGGGTGGAGTAAGGCTCTTTGTGGCCTGAAGTCAGGAAGCAGGACTTAAATGTAGTTTCACGAATACAGGGTAAAGTGGGTGGGGATAAATACTCTTTGTACCCAGTTATCACACAGTTTGCATGTTACTCTGGACAGAATTATGTCCCCTCAAAATTAATATGTTGAAGTCCTAACTCCCAATGTGACTGTATATGGAGCTATAGAGGTAATTAAGGATAAATTAGGTCACAATGGTGTTACCTAACCAATAGGACTAGTGTCCCTATAACAAAAGGAAAAGGCATTAGGAAGGAATGTGCACAGAGGAAAAGGTCATATAAAGGACACTCTGAAAACGTGGCTGGCCATCTGCAAGCCAAGGAGAGGTGCCTCAGGAGAAATCAATCCTGCCAACACCTTTATCTTGGACTTCTAGGCTCGATAACTGAGAAAATAAATATCTATTGTTTAAGCCACCCAATCTTTGGTATTTTATTATGTTGGCTCTAGCTGACTAATACACATATGAAGAAAGATTATTCTTAAGCTCTGGTTCTCGGTGCTGAATTTGAGTTGCTACAAGTCACTTATTCTCATAGGCAAAGGTTTAAGCAGGCTAACAGTGATGAGTGTCAGCTCTTGAGGAAGCAGGCAGGTTCTGGCATTGCTGTCAGCTAGATGACCTTTTGTAGGTCATTTTATTTATCTGGGCCAATTTTGTCTCTTCAGTGAATTAGGAAATTAATAAAAGTAACTTGCTAATGCATGGATATAAAATTCAAGGTGAGGATCATAATAAAGTTGATATGTTTTTCAAAATACTTATGCTCTACTGCTTATCTTCCTATTCCCACTGAGACTCCCCAGTTTTGATATTACAGGTCATTTCAGGTCAGAAAGATCTGCAGTCTTATACACCTGTATGTCTCGATTTCTTTTGATTGATAAGGCTTCTAATCCTAAAAGAACAAGTACCTTCTGCCTTTGGGCTAGTCAGAGTCAAAAACTTAATCTGTCCTATGGCACCAGCGTTACATGCTAGGTGAGAGGAAAATGTCTCTTCTGAAGTGACAGTTTATAAGTAACCATGTGAGTGGTGAGCATGGGGTCTTGAATCTATCAGCTGTCTGGTTGTTCAATAGATGAGACTCAATTTAGAAAACACCAATACCTTCACCTCCTGCTTTGTGTTCACTCTTAGAAAAGGTGTCCCCAGCTCTGTAGGAGGTGGTATGGAATAGTGTGACATACAAGTATGGTCAGAGAGAAGCCCCATCCTTAGCAACCATTGCTTCCCATTAATCAGGCACATATTGGCTACAGTTTTCCATTAAGACAGTCTGAATACAGGTCTATTCATAGACAACAGGGCCCTGAGAACAAGAATGAAATTTTGAGTTTATGATCACAGACCTCCTGGTTCTCCCCTGCCACTAAGCCTAGTTACCTCTACCAACCTGTTTCCGACCTTCCTTGCTCAAAGGTACATACCACCCACCTGAAATGGGTAGGTTCAAAAGCCACTGAAGGCCATATCAGAAATCCTGAGTGTAGCAGAGTAAGTAGCAGAATGATTGAGCATTTATTCCTTTGGCTTTGATGAGCCTCTAACCCAGACAAGAGATTTATTTCTGTTGTCAATGTTATTCTAGGGCTCAGGAACTAGTTTTTTACCTGGCTTTTCAGCTAATCATAGGCAGTGGTAAAGAGGGGGCTGTTGGGAAACAAGGTCCCCTGGGAATAGTGCAGGTTATTTTGAGCTTATCTTATTCTTAGCCAGAAACCTGGGGCTTTGGTGTCTACACATGATTTAGTTTTGCCTGGTGGTGGTAGCAGAAAGACATGTAGCTTCAGGTGCTTGGTGTTTTAGTATCACAGAAGTAAATTATGAGAAAAGCAGTTTCCTGATGCTGACTTGATCTCCCTGTAGACCTGGAGAGTCAGGAGGAAGATTTTATGTAGGCAGCCTGCTATGTCAGCAGATGCATAAATGCCAGTGCCCACAGGGAAGTCTGGTGCTTAAAACAGAAAACAACTAATCCGGCATCACAATATTTTTGGTCTGAATGAGAGATGAGAGAAACCAAGGCCCCCATCATTTTGATGTGGCAAGAGTGACAAGGCATTGGGCATTGGGAGAGGGTACTAGGAAAGGAATGCCCTCTTTGTGATCCTCCCTGTGAGAGAAAAAAGATGGAAAGCTGACACCTGTGTACCTTTTCAGTGCATTACTGTACACACTAGGTTATGAATTTCTCTGGTTTCCAGAAAGCCCTTCTTCATTATATCTACATGTCCAAATCCTTGGTGTGTATAATTCCTTAATAACTCCAACCCCTTCTTTAACTGCCCATAGGAATGCTTAGCACAGTGCTGGCCTCCTAGTAAATATTCAAAAATTGAATGAATGAACAAATGAATAAATAATCTTTTTTTTAATGTTTTTTATTGATTATATTGTTACAACAGTTCCAATTTTCTCCCCCTTGTTCCCCTCCACCCAGCACCCCCCTCCCCCAGAAATCCCCCCTAAGTCCATACCCCTGGTTCGTAAAAATTAACTATCCCCCCCCCTCTCAAATATTAGGACCCTTTGTAATCTTGTAAAGGACAATGGGTGAAGGTCTCAAGCTCCTCTAGCTGCTTCAAGCTGGACATGGTCGTCGTCCTACCTACCCTTGGGTCCAGAAAACCCTAATAAGAGTGGGGGTGTGGAGGGGAGGGTGGCCTTCCCACATGGGGAAGGATCGTGCAGACTCCAGGTCAGTTGGCTGTCTCCGGTCAACGGCGTGCTTGGTTTAACAGGCTGGTGTCCTTGTCGCGTTCTGGGGGCAACAGATTTGGCAAAAAGGGTTAAAAGACATCATTCAATCCATAACTACTAGATGACAAAAGGCAGGGATTAATTTTTCAATGTTCCATATTAGGGAAAAAAAAAACACAAAGGCTTCTTTGTAAGAAGGTGTGCTAGGCACATCTCGCCTGTCCAAAACCCTTTTGCCCATTATACTTAGTTTGGGCTGAGGTAAATAGTTTAGGTTTTTCCCCCTCTCAGACCTCTGGGCCTTTTCTGTCCAAGCCATTAGGATAGAAAAGAGAAACCCGTTTTAAAGTGAAGCCCACAGACCACCCCATTCTTCCCCAACCCAGCCATTTAGTTCAGCCAAACCGTTGAGTCTCAGGAGGCAGCGCTGCAGAGAGGATTAAGTGAGGCTTATGAGTACAGATAATCACTCAGGTAATGCGATCATAGGCTTATGTCCTTTGAAAACAAAAAACATGTGTTAATTTATGTAACATAACCCGCAAACAAGTCTCTAAATCTGGAGAAGAAACTTTTAAGACGGTTAGTTGCCCTGTTTTATACTCTACTACTGATCATTGTGATTTTCCTTGAATAATAATTTTTCTCCCTAAGGTTACCCTCCTTGTCTTTAAAGGGACTACATTAAGTCCATTTTTAATTTATCCTGTTCGTTTGCATAAACATAACGAGAGCAGCAAATGATCACTTATGATCTTTAGTTCTGCTTTGCTGGAACTTACCCAAGGAATATTTGGGGTGACCTTCAGTCTGTTCTTCAGGGCACAGAAGCTGTGCCACATATCTGGCATTCATCCTTGCCTGTACACACCTGTTTTTTCCAAGTCTTTCTGGTCTTTCCTTGTGCCTTAAGGTCCCTTCTAGCCATCTTTCAGGAAAACAACCTTCGTTCCTTCCCTGGAAAGATTGCTGTGGACCGCACAACCAACCATGGTACCAGGCCTTTTATCTCACGGGCTTTTATTACCTTTGAAAGTCATTCCCAGTTCCTCAGGGCTTTCTGGTAACAATCTGAGCCCAAGTATGTTTCCTTTAGGCTTGACATTCCAGTCAAAGACTTGGTCAGAAAAAAGAAAAAGAACCTCTGTTGACAACTGGTCTTATTAGTTCTATGCAAAGGAACTTATGTCATTACTTACTTGTTTAGAATGCCAAACTCTGGAGAGATCAAATAGGGAGAAAAATATACAACGTGAAGGAAAATCTTTGTCCTAATATTCATTGAACTGGCATTTCCATTCTTCATATTTTCATTTTTCCCCCACTAAAAAATTTTTGTTTGTTTTTCCATTACAGTTGTCTCACTTTTTTAGCCCTCTTGTTTCCCTGCACCCTGTCCCTCCCCTCCCCCACATTTAGTCCCCACTCAGTTGCACCTGTCTGTGGGTCATTCATATATATATATTTTTTTTAACTTGACCCCTCCCCTTACACCTTTCTTTTCCTCCCTCCTGCCCCCCTTGTTACTGTTAGTCTACTTCTTGTTTACATACCTCTGGTTCAATTTTGCTCATTTGTTTGTGTTGTTCATTAGTTTCCTGTAATAGGTGACAGCATAAGGTATTTTTCTTTTGTTGCCTGGCTTATTTCACTAAGCATAATTTTCTCTAGTTCCATCCATGTTGTTGCAAATGGTAGAAGTTCCTTCTTTCTTTCTGCTACATAGAATTCCATTGTGTAAATGTACCACAGTTTTTTGATCCACTCATCTACAGATGGGCATTTAGGTTGTTTCCAGCACTTGGCTATTGTAAATAGTGCTGCTATGAACATTGGAGTGCATAGGTTCTTTTGAATTGGTGTTTCGGGATTTTTTGGATATAATCCTAGCAATGGAATTGCTGGTTCAAAAGGCAGTTCCATTTTTAGTTTTTTAATCTTAATCAGCGGTTCTCACGCTTAAAAAGTCAACAGAACCTTTTCTTTCGCATATAATCTTTCTCTGAATCTCAACTTACAGAATGAATAAAAGGAGAAATACTCTGATTATTCTGGCACTGGGGGCAGGGGTGTGGGCATTAAAGAGCTATCTTCCCAATCTTCACTTTCTCTTATGAAAAAGAGTCAAGAATGCTAAAAGCCTCTCAGCAAGGGTTTATGAAGTATCTGTGGCTCATCCAGTCCCATAAGACTTCTGCGTCTTTTAAAAGTAGAAGATTTCATCATAGAGAAGACAGAGTTTAAAATGGACCATTAAATGTATACATTAGAGAGAAAGATCCAAGATGGTGGCAGAGTAGGTAGAAATTACACTCACCTACTCCAAGGAGAAAACTGGAATTAATAATTAAATTATAGAACAATCATCATGAATAACTAACTGAAAACAAGCTGAAGAAAAGTCTTATAATCGAGAATTGACTTGTAGGAAGTGCAAAGACACAAAAAGGACTGGCCCCACTTTCATGGACAGTGGCTGAGATTCCAGAGGATTAGCTCTGCTGCAAAGGTTCCCATTGAGAAGCACAGGGTCTCAGTTCCACATTGGGCACAGTAGTCCAGAGCACCACAGCCAGAAAGAGGCACTCACATAGCATCTGGCTGTGAAAATCAGTGGGGATTTTCATCAGGGTGAGATGATAGTGTGCTAGAGACACAGGTGTACTTTTAAAGGGCCAACACACAAAATTTCTTCCACAGCCACTCATCCTGGGCTCTAGCAGAGAGAGGGAAGACTGGACTAGAGTTACATGAGGAGAATCTAAGATCTGTGGCTCTGGGGAAAGAGACACAGAGAAAGAAGTCAATATACTTGTGCTGAGTCATTCTTCCATACTGTAGGCACCATTTTTCTGGAGTAGAGTATTCCCCTTTATACAGCATCAGCCTGGGGGAGAGAAATAGTCCCACCCTCTGGACTCCCTCTTGCTAGACCCTACTAAGGACTCATCTGCCTTGGTTGGGGTATAGAGGTCTGGGAAGACTCAAGGGGTGTCAATGACTGAGTTGTGTGGCTTTGGGATGGGGGCCATTCTCCCCACTTTCCTGAGAACCTGACTGGTGCATCACCCTCATGGGAGACTCACTAATCCCATGCTCCAGGCTCTCCATGGACCCACCTGCCAAATTCCTAGTGTCTCTACCCTGCTGAGGATTGAACACAATTAGGACAGACTGATGTGTGTGGCTCTGGGGTGAGGACCACACATCCTAACCTTCGCAAAAGCCTAACCAGCACCTCCCCTCATGGGAGACCCAGTAGCCTCATCCTCACCACTCCCAGAAGCCTCACCTGACTGAACTTTGGATCCTTTCAGCAGAATCAGGGACATGCTGAGTCGTGTGGTTCTAGGATAGTGGCCATTTTTCCCCTTGCACATTTGAGTAGTGCACCAAATCATGATTGGTTTGGACCTGGTAAACTCTACTGACCTCATCCTGACAACCCAACCCACCACAAAAGTTTGTGAGCACCCAGAAGGTGGCAGCTAGACTTGGTATACCCTAGAACATTTTGTGAGTGGCCTCAGACCCAGCACTGGCAATGAGATTTAACCTGTATTAATCTGGTGAAAATTACTCACCCCTACCTGGAGACTCACTGAGAAACTACTTCATATAACTCAAGTACTGTCAGAGGCTCTTTCAGTGACTGAGGCTAATAGGCAGCTAGCAGGCAGAGACAGATGAAGGTAAATCTCATGGTGCCTTGGGACTTTTGCTGACCTGCCCCTGGACCTGGTTCTGGTAATAGTCAGTCTTGGTGCACAACTTGGTTTTTCCCACATTCATCCAGGCCCAGCAGAGGCAACCACAAACTGTGGATTGCTTTGTAGCTCCAAACAGGTTGCCCAGGGCAAGTCACAGACAGTGTCTGACATTGGTCTACACCACAGTTCCACCCAGAGGCCCAAAACCCAATGGCCACTGTCAGACAACATCAGAGCAGTACCCAATAAGCTTCACAAGGGGAATGTCCAAAAAGAGATCTCAGCAGGCACCAGACCTTGCTAGGGCGAATTCTGCATCATGCAGTTAGCACCTGCACAGTACCTTGCACGCTGTGGTCAGGGTTGAGCCTCACAGTCCACCAGCCTGCCAGTCAATCCTATGCATGAAAAAAACAAATAGTAATCAAGATGTAATTACAGACCTGATTGGGTGGCTCAGCTGGGTGGCACATCATCCCATACACCAAAAATATGTGGGTTCAATCCCTGGTCAGGGTGCATATAGGAGGCAACCAATTGATGTTTTTCCCTCATATCAATGTTCTTCTCTCTCTCTCTGTCTCTCTTTACTCTTCTTCTCTCTCTAAAATCAATAAATCCCATGAGGATTTTTAAAATATTTCTAAAAGTCCTTGAAAAGACTCAATTACAAAAAGAGGACCCAAATAACCTACATAAGATACAATCCTGGACCACTAGCCTAGAATATCAAGGAGACTGCACCACTGTATCCCACAGGATACCTACTACATAAGGCCACCCTACCAAGACTGGGAGACATAGCAAATATATCTAATACATAGAAACAAATATAAAGAGGCAGCCAAAATGGCAAAAGAAAGAAAAATGGCCCAAATGGAAGAACAGGAGAAATCTCTAGAAAAAGAGCTAAGTAAAATGAAACCAAGCAACTTATCAGATACAAGGTTCAGAAATATGGTTATAAGGATGTACGAGGAACTTGGCGATAACTACAACAGCATGAAAAAGACATAGAAACCATAAAAAAAAAACAGCCAGAAATTAATAATACAATATCTTAAATGGAGAATACAATATCTGAAATGGAGAACACACCAGAAGAAATAAACAGTAGGTTGGATTAAACAGAGGATTTGTTACAGAGCAGGGCACCAAAATTCCCAAGAGCCTGCAATTTGGGAATAGGGGAAGGGGACAGCTTTCAAGGTGCCCTTGCATATCTATGGCTGGTAGTTAGTGTCTTAGTTATGCAAATGTCTTTGGTTCTTCCAAGGTCCCTAGGAGATGGGAGGAGTTTTGACCATAGAAGTGTGAGGAAAAAGCATATAGGACCTGCACAAGGTTCTTTGAATTGTCAGAACTGGTTACCATGCCCACTGCATCACAGGTTGTAGTCAGGGATTTAAAAATAAGGCAGCAGTCATCTGCTGGGAGGGAACCATGCAGCTTTGAAAGGCACGGAGAACCATGTGGTTTTGAAATGGTGTGGAGCCATGCAATCTGAAAGAAGAAAAGGGAGGCCATGCAGCCTAGGCTAGTAAGAAGGCTGGCCTCCTGTTGCTGCTGCTGCTACTTTAATCATGCCGACTTCGGTGGACTCCAAAGCCTAGACTTTTGGACTCTTGGAACCTGGGACAGACAAAAAGGACTCTGTTAAAACTTAGACTTCATCATGATCCCATACAACATAGCACATGTTTTGCTGGACTGTTATATGAGGCTGATGACATTTTACCCCAGATCCTGAAGGAGAGAGCTGACAGATAAGGGATGGGAAACTTCTGGGCATAATTTTGGTTTATAGGCTTTTGGGGAGCAAGGGAAGTGCTGGGTCTTGTGGGAGAATAGGGCCCTGAGCTAAAGTGCTCACTGCCCTCTCCAGGTTGGAATATTGTAAATAAAGAGCTGTTTTCCTCAACACTAATTGTTGGGTTTTACTCCAAGGCGCCACCTGAAAAAATCCCCCTTTTTGCTTGGTAACAGATTGAAACAATGATTTGGAAGACAAGGTAGAAAAACAAAAACACCCATTCAGAGTGGAAAAATTTTTTTTAAATGACAATACTTTAAGGAACATTTGGGACAACATGAAGCATAACAACATTGGCATTAAGAGGGTGCCAAAATAAGGAGGGGGGGGAGCTTGAGAACCTATTTGAAGAAATAATTACCAAAAATTTCCCTAATCTTTTGAAGGAAAAATGGACACAAGTCCAGGAAGTTCAGAAAGTCCACACAAGATAAACCCAAAGAGGGCCACACCAAGACATATCATGATCAAAATGGCAAAGGTTAAAAAAATGACAGCAAGAAAAAGACAATTATCTACAAGGGAGCTCCCATAAGACTGTCAGGTAATTTCTCAACAGAAATATTTCAAATCAGAATGGAATGGCATGAAATATTCAAAGTGATGAAAAGAAAGGATCTATAATCAAGACTACATTACCCAACAAGGCTATTGTTTAAAATTGAAAAAGAAATAAAGAGCTTTCCAGACAAGGAAAAACTAAAGGACTCCTTTACCACCAAATCAATATTACAAGAGATGTTAAAGAGCCTTCAAAGAAGGAGGAAGAGGAGGAAGAGAAGGAGGTGGAGGATGAAGAAGAAGAAGAGCAAGGAGAAGGAGAAGAAGAAGAAGAAGAAGAAGAAGAAGAAGAAGAAGAAGAAGAAGAAGAAGAAGAAGAAGGAGGAGGAGGAGGAGGAGGAGGAGGAGGAGGAGGAGGAGGAGGAGGAGGAGGAGGAGGAGGAGGAGGAGGAGGAGGAAGATGGAGAGAAGGAGGAAGAGGAGGAAAAGGAGGAGGAAAGGAAGAAAAAGAGGAGAAGAAGAAAACAAAGGAACATAGTTAAAAGTATGAAATGCAAACGTACCTATCAATAATTACTTTAAATTTAAATGGCTTAAATACTCTAATCAAAAGACATAGGGAAGCTGAATAGATAAGAAAACAAGACACATATATATGCTGTGTACAAGAGACCCACTTCAGAAAGAAAGATATGCACAGACAAAAAGTAAAGATAGAGAAAAATGTATTTCATGCAAATGGAAAGAAAAAATAAGCTGGGGTAGCAATAATCATATCTGACAAAATAAACTTTAAAACAAAGGCTACAGTAAGAGACAAAGAAGAACATAATAGCAATAAAGGGACCAATCCAAAGAGGATATAACCCTCATAAACATATACACACCTAACATAGAAGCACCTAAATATATAAAGCAAATCTGGATTGATAGAAAAAGAGATTAACAGTAATAGTCATTGTAGGGGATTTTGACATCAATTGATAGATCTTCTGGACAGCACAATCAATAAGAAAACCATGACCTTAAATGACACAGTAGATATGATGAATTTAGTTGATATCTTCAGAGCATTTCATCCCACAGCAGCAGAATATACATTATTTTCAAGTGCAGATGGAATGTTTTCTAGCATAGACCACACATTAGGGCACAAAACAAGTCTCAATAAATTTAAGAAGAATGAAAAGATATCAAGCATCTTCTCTGACTATAATGCTATAAAACTAGAAATCAATGACAAGAAGAAAACTGAAAAACACACAAAGACATGAAAGCTGACTACCATGTTATTAAACAATGAATGGGTCAACAACAAGATCAAAGAAGAAATCAAAACATACCTTGAAACAAATGAAAATAAGAACACTACAACACAAAAACCTATGACCCAAAAGCAGCCCTAAGAGAAAAATTTATAGCATTACTGGCCTATCTCAAGAAACAAGAAAAACTTCAAATAAACAATCTAACTTTACACCTAAAAGCACTTGAAATAGAACAACAAACAAAACCCAACATGAGTAGAAAGAAAGAAATAAAGATTAGAGCAGAAAAAACAAAATCAAGTTTAAAAATAAAAACAATACAAAATATCAATGAAAGCAAGAGCTGGTTCTTTGAAAAGGTGAACACAACTGACAATCCTTTAACCAGATTCATGAAGAAAAGAGAGAGGACCCAAATAAATAAAATCAGAAATAAAAGAGAAGTAAGAACTGACACCTCAAAAATACAAAGTATCATAAGAAAATATTACAAAAAATGATTTGCTATCATATTGGACAATCTGGAAAAAAAATAAATTTGTAGAAACATACAATCTCTCAAAACTGAATCAAGAGGAAACAGAGAATCTGAATACACAGATTACAACTAGTGAAATTGAAGCAGTAATAAAAAAAATTCCAACAAACAGAAGTTGTCGACCAGGATGGTTCCACAGATGAGTTTTACCAAATATTTAAAGAACCAACACCTATCTTTCTCAAACTATTACAAAAAATTTCAAGAGGAAGGAAAACTCCCAAGCTCTTTTTATGAGGTTACCATTATCCTAATTCCAAAATGACATAAAGACACTACAAAGAAAGAAAATTATAGGCCAATATCACTGATGAACATAGATGCTAAAATCTTCAGCAAAATGTTAACAGACCAGATACAACAATACATTAAAAAGCTCATACACTACGATCAAATGGAATTTATTCTGGGGATATAAAGTTGATACCATATCTGCAAATCAATAAACATGATACACTATGTAAACAAAAGGAAGGATAAAAACCACATAATCATATCAATAGATGCACAAAAAGCATTTGATAGAATCCAGCACACATTTATGATAAAAACTCTCAGCAAAATGGGAATAGAGGGAACATTCCTAAACATAATAAAGGCCATATATGATGAACCCACTGACAGCATTATACTTAATGAGCAAATTATAAGCATTCCTCTTAAGATCGGGAACAAGACAGCAAGGGAAACAAAAGAAAAAATTAAAAATGGGGCTACATTAAACTAAAATGTTTTTGCACAGCACAGAAAACCTTCATCAAAATTATAAACAACCCACTGAACCGGAAAACATATTCACCAATGATACATTTTATTAGGGGTAAATATCCAAAACTTATTAAAAAAACTTTTACAGAAACATAAGAAAAAACTCCAAAGCATCCAATTTAAAAATGGGCATAGGAACTAAATAGGCACTTTTCTGAAGACATACAGATGGTCAATAGACATATGAAAACATGCTCAATCTCACTAATCATCAGAGAGGTACAAATTAAAACTAAAATATGATATCACCCACACTTGTCAGAATGGCTATTATCAATAAATTGAATAACGAGTGTTGGCAATGTTGTGGATAAAAGGGAACCCTCATGCACTGCTGTTGGAATGTAGACTGGTGCATCCACTATGGAAAGCAGTACAGAATTACCTCAAAAGAATAAAAGTGAAACTGCTTGTGACCCAGCAATTCCATTACAGAAATATACCCAGAAAACCCGGAACACTCATTTGAAAGAATATATACTCCTCCTATGCTCAATGCAGCATTATTTATAATAGCCAACATCTGGGAAAAGCCCAAGTGCCTATCAGTAGCTGAGTGGGTAAAAAAGCAGTAAGCAGTGGTACATTTACACAATGACATACTACATGGCTATAAAAAAGATGGAAATCTTACCCTTTGTGACAGCATAGATGTACCTGGAGAACATTATGCTCAGTGAAATAAGCCAGTCAGAGGAAGACAAGACTATATGATTTCACTTATATGTGGAGTCTAATGAACAAAATAAACCAACAAAATGGAAACAGTCTCATAGAAAATAGAGTGACAGCTATCAGAGGGGAGTGGGCTTGCAGGGATGGATAATAAAGATGAAAGGATTAAGTACAAAAATAAAATAAAATAACTTTGTAGACACTGACAACAGCATGGTGATTACCAGTGGGGAAGTGGGATGTTTGTAAGTATAAGAGGACATAAGGGGTATAAATGGTGATGGAAAGAGACCTGAGTTTAGGTGGTGAACACAACACAATATACAGATGATGTATTATATAATTGTACACCTGAAACCTATATAAATTTAACAACCAGTGTCACCCCAATAAATTTAATATATTATATTTTTAAAGAGATATATGAGAGGACTAGGAGAATATGAGGGAGAAAAATATCACAAGGGGATGGACTCCACAGAAAAGGTTTGCTATAGCTAGGCCTTCAAGAAATGAAAGATTTCAGTTTAAATGAAGATTGGAAGTTCTCCAGATTGAGGCTACAGGTAAGCAAAGGCACAGACATAAAAATGGGCATTGCACTGGCATCGCTATGGAAGAAGAGGATGGTAATGGAATAGCCAGACTATGTAAGCAGAAATCACACTGTGTGTGAGTGTGTGTGGGGTGTGGTATATTGGAAAAGGTTGGATTTAATAGGCAACAAGTTGGAGTCAGATGATGATGGTCTTTTTTGTTTTGTTTTGTTTTTTTAGAGAGGGGGGGAAGAGAAGGAGAAAGAGAGGGAGAGAAACTTATCAATGTGAGAGAAAAACAGCAATAGGTTGCCTCATGCCCTGAAAGGAACTGACCAAGGACCAAACCCATAACCTAGACATGGGCCCTAACCAGGAATCAAACCCACAACATTTTGGTTTGCAGGACAATGCCAAACCAACTGAGCCACACTGGCCAGGGCAGATAATGGGGTTCTTGAAAAGCTTCCAAGTGACTTGAGATGCTGATAGGATGAAAGGGAGCCACTGGAGGTTTTAAACACGTAAATATCCCAGTGAGAAATGTCTCTAGCACTGACCTAGAGAACACATGCAAGGAAGGGGTGAGAGTCCACAATGTCATGTAAGACGTTATTGCATCAATCCAAATCAGGTTTGTCTCTTTCTTTTTCTACCTAATGTGACTTAGTCCCTGTTAAGTTGTGTTGGGCCAAACCAATCTAGAAAATTATGTGCTCTATCGCAGGTTGTATGGTCTGTTCAACTTCAACTCATTTTTAAAACAAGTAACATCCTTAGTCTACACAAACACTAGCCATCTGACTGTTCCAGGCAGTTCAATGAGTTTCTGTATAAGTAAACAGCCTAGGGAAAACAGCTTCTAACAGCACTGTCACTGAGTACTGGCTTGACCCAAAAGGCCAGTGTTGAGACATTGCCTTAGTGTGATATTATGTTTGGTGGCCCTCAGACTGGACATGCACTGAGGATTTGCTTTAAAGTATCTGAAGAAAATTATACAGTACAATTGGATTACAAGGATCCTGGGAACATTTGCTGGAATTACAAGCTCTAGACGATAAGTGTAAGCAGCCCAGTCTGCACACAAGCAGTAAGTTGCTTTGGCCTCAAGAAATGTAATCAAATCTGGAATTAGTACATTTATTCCATCTTATCTCTCTAATGCTGCATGTGTCCTTTGTCAATTCTCAACCTGATCATGAACCAGACACCCCCATGTAGGGTCTAATTTTAGCTGTCCTCTCTAGGTGATGATGTTAGGGCAAAGAAGTGGAAGGGGCAATAAGTAAAGTGGTCACAAGATGTAGAAAAAAGAAGTTCACAGAACACATCAGGAGAGACAGATGTAACCAGCTAAGAACTTTCCTTTTACCTTGGATATGTGATAACTGTCATTATCATGAGTAAATATGACTTACGAGTGAACATGAAAGAATAAAGAAACAAGGGATGAAATGCTGAGTGAGGCCAAGAGTGACTGTGAGGTCCATCCATTGAGAGGTATTTAATGAGACACTAAACTCATGAATTCTAGGTATTCAATAAATTTTATTGTTCATTCTATTACAGTTTCCCAATTATTTCTACTCCTCCCCCACTCAGCCCAACCATAACTCTCTCAGTAAATCCCCACACCCTTGTCCAGTCCATGTCTCTGGGTCATTCATATATGTTCTTTGACTAATTCTTTCTTTTCTCTTCCACTATTCCCCACCTGCTCTCTTACAGCTGTCAGTCTGTTCCATGTTTCCATGTCCCTGGTTCTGTTTTGCTCTAAAGTTTATTTTGTTCATTACATTCCAGTTATAAGTGAGATCAAATGGTAATTGTCTTTCACCCACTGGCTTATTTCACTTAGCATGAGTGTATCCTGTTCCATCCATGCTGTCATAAAAGGTAGGAACTCATTTTTTTCTGCCGAGTAAATATACCACAGTTTTATAATCATCTCATCTACTGATGGACACTTAGGCTGTTTCCAACACTTGGTTATTTTAAATAGTGCTGCTATAAACATAGGGGTGCTTAAGTTCTTTTGAATTGGTGTTTCAGGATTCTTAGCCTATATTCCCAGCAATGGAACTGCTGGGTTATAAGGCAGTTTCATTTCTAATTAAAAGAAAATAAATACAGTTTTCCACAGTGGCTGCAACAGTCTATTCCCACCATCTGTGCACTGGGTTTCTTTTTCTACACATCCTTGACAGCACTTGTTGTTTGTTGACTTATTAATGATAACTATTCTGACAGGTGTGACAGACATCTCATTATGGTTTTAATTTGCATCTCTCGGATGGCTAATGATGTTGAGCATATTTTCATATGTCTATAGGCCATCTGTACATCCTCCTTGGAGAAGTGACTATTCAGGTCCTTTGCCCATTTTTTAATTGGATTATTTTTTTCTTCCTGATGTTGAGTCATATGTGTTCTTTATACATTTCAGAGATCAAATTCTTGTCCGATGTATCATTGGCAAACATGTTTTCCCATATGATTGGTGCCCTTTTCATTGTGATGATGTTTTCTTTAGCTGAGCAGGGGCTTTTTAATTTGATGTACTCCCATTTGTTTATTATTATCATTTATCTCCCTTGCCCTAGGAGATATATTGGCAGAAATATTGTTGCATGAGATATTTAAAATTTTATTGCCTATGTTTTCATCTAGGACTTTTATGGTGTCATGGCTTATATTTAACACTTTTATCCATTTTGAGTTTATTATGGTGTACAGTGTAAGTTGATGGTCTAGTTTTTTTCTTTTCTTTTTTTTTGCATGTAGCATTCCAGTTCTCACAACACCTTGTTGAAGAGGCTATTATTGCTGCATTTTATGCCTCTTTCCCCCTTGTCAAAAATTAATTGACCATAGACACATGAGTTTATTTATGACCTATCTATTGTGTTCCATTGATTTATGCGTCTATTCCCATGACAGTATCAGACTGTTTTGATTACAGTGGCCTTGTAATATAGTTTGATATCAGGTATTGTGATCCTTCTTACTTTGCTTTTCTTTCTCAAGATTGCTGAGGCTATTCAGTGTCATTCTTGGTTCCATATAAATTTTTGAAATATTTGTTCTAAACCTGTGAAATATGTTATTGGTATTTTAATAGGGATTACATTGAATTTATCTATAGAATGCTTTGAATCTGTTTATAGATTGCTTTGGGTAGTGTGGGCATTTTAATGATGTTAATTCTTCCAATCCATGGGCACAGTATATGCTTCCATTTATTTGTATCTTCCTTAATTTTTTTTTCAGTGTTCCATAATTCCAAGTACATATCTTTTACCTCCTTGGTTAAGTTTATTCTTAGGTACTTTATTTTTCTTTTTGCTATAGTAAATGGGAATTTTTTCCTAGTTTGAGTTTCTGATACATTTTTAGTGTACAAAAATGCTTTCAATTTCTGAATATTGACTTTATAACCTGCTATTTTGTCATATTCACTTATTAGATCAAACATCTTTTTGGTGGAGCCTGTGCAGTTTTCTATGTACACTATGATGTCATCTGCAAACAATAATGGTTTTGTTTCCTCCCTTCCACTTTGGATACCTTTTATTTCTTTTTCTTGTCTGATTGCTGTGGCTAGAACTTTCAACACTATGTTGAATAACAGTAGTGAAAGAGAGTACCCTTGTCTTGTTCCTGATCTTAGGGGGAAAGCTTTTAGTTTTTGCCTATTGAGTATGATGTTGGCTGTAGGCTTCTCATCTATGATCTTTATTATGTTGAGATATGCTCACTCTATTCCTACTTTGCTGAATGTTTTTTATCGTAAATGGGTGCTAGACTTTATTCAATGTTTTTTCAGCATCTATTGACATGATCATGAGATTTGTCTTTCTCAAATCAATAAACATAATATACAACATAAACAAAATGAAAGACAAAAATCAGGTACTCAATTTTTGCCCATCTAACTCCCAGCCCTCTGCCCTCATAGGAGACACAGTCCTGAAGTCTCCATTCTCACAGCCCCTGGCTTTTTAGCCACACTGGTTGGGGGCTCAGCAATCCCTTCCTTGTGCAACTTTCTGAGCTCCCTGCCCAGCTGGATCCGTTGGTAATAAACTGAACTTTCAATCTAGTCTCATTGTTGGCAGAGCACTTGTGTGTGGTGTCCTTGCCCAACTGCTGCATCTCTCCTTTTAAAAAAGATCTCTATGTGGCACCCACACTGCTGTACTGAGTCACTGTCTGGCTCTCCGAGTGTTCCACCTCTCCAAAAAGCAAAATGTTTCTCATTGTCATGCATGGCTGCAGCCTGCCATTACCTCCCAACTGACCCAGGTGCATCCCCTGATTATTTTAGGATCTATAATTCCTTTCCAGCACTATTCTAGTTGGTCCTGCAGCTATGGACATGCTGTTCACTGTTTGTGTGCCACCTGGATCTCCCAGATTCCATATATACTCCCAAGTCATTCCTAATTAGGTTTGGAGGTTCCCTGTATGGGACCAGGGCCCCCTGCCCTGGTATGGGAGGGAGCTACAGTGCTGCAATATCTGACTAGCTTCTCTGCTGCTGGAGGCACCATGCACAGGGCATTTCCTCTTTAACTTATAAACTCTCCTTTCTAGACAATGAAAAGCAACTTCTGTATTATTTGGCTTAAAAACTTCATATCAGCTAATATTTCATTGATTGATCAGGCTACTTGTTGGAATATCAGCCAAAAATCTAAGTTGGTTGCAGGAACAAGTGGACTTAGCTTCTACCTACTCCATTGCCATCTTCAATCTCTTCAATACTTTTTTATAAGTGAATTATTATGGCCACTAAAGAATCACCAATGAATAGAAATACTTGCCACCACCAAGCTTATATTCTAGTGTGGGGAAAAAGGCAAGAAGCAAAATAAACAGACTCTCCCTGATTTTATTTAATATCGATATTCTGACTCCTAAATTTACACATCTGGCGCCAGTGTCTCTCTGGGACTTGAGACTTATTTACCCAATTGCCAATTAAATGTCTCCACTTAGGTCTAATGGGTCCTTCAATTTGAACATGACTAAAACAAAATATTTCATATTTTCCCCAAAATATCTTTCTCCCACAGAATACCCCATCTTGATAAATGGCATCACCATTCCTCTAATCACTCAGACTGGGACCTGAAAGTCATCATTTATTCCTCTCTTTTTTTCACTCCTCACCTTCTAATTTGTCATCCAATTTTGTTGGTTCCACCATCAAAATACCGAATGGATCTGATCATTCCTCACCACCTCCATGACTGTTACCCTAATCTATGATGTTATCATCTGTCACCTAAGTAACTGCAAGCAACTTTGAATTGGTCCCCCTGACTTCAATTTTTCCTCCACCATATCCATTTTCCACATAGCAGTCAAATAATCTTATGTGGGGATTGGAGGAAGATGGCGGAGGAGTGAGGGGAGGCTGCACTCTCAGGCTCCCGAGACCCGTCTATAGTTAGGACTAATTGCAGACAGAACATCTCAGTGAGCAGCTGGACACTGGCAAAAGTCGAGCCTTGGCACTGCTGGATTAGAGAAAAACCATCTGGGAACAACCTGTTTAGTGAGGATAGTGAAAGAAGAAAAAGGGACGAAATGGGATTCCTGACTGGGGTGGCTGCCCGAGCTGCGGCTGAAAGAACACAAAGGCTTTTTGGCGACCACAGGCTTCCGCAGAGGGAAGTCAGGAGGAAAGCAGATCTCTGCCAGCTGGCAGAGACAGGACTCGACCAGGCGGCATAGGTGCTGAAAGACGGGAGACAGCGTGCTGCTGAGCAAGTGAAATCGTATTTTTTTTCTTTATATTTTTCACTTGTGAACTGCGGAGAGCAGGGGAAAGTTTGGGGGTGAAAGTACATTCTTGAGGAGCTCAGGCGCAGAAGTGTGCGTGCTCATTCCCCAAGCCTCCCCTTGGGTCGCGGCAGCACATAGGAAAGTGCCATCATTCACTGGCCCAGGTGCTGAGGGTCGAGAGTCCAGGGGCCCCTCGGACACACCCGAACAAACATAAGATCAGTGCCCAGATGGGTGCAGGGAGGGACCTCTGGATACACAGAAGACTGTGCGCAGTAGCCCTTGGCCAGCTCCAGTGGGAACCAGGCCCAAGTGCCAGGCCAGAGCACAAAGCATTTGCTCAGGCTCGGCTCATGCCCACCCTGGCGGGTGCGGGAATGGTGAGTGGCTGTGGCACTGGAACAGCAGGCAGCAACGACTTACACACAATCACCCGGAGTGTTGCTCAGAGGCTAGATCCCTGGCTGCCTTGGGCCAGAAGGGGCACACAAGTGCAAAAATAACTCGCGGACATCAATAGGCACCAATCGCTCACTTCCACTGTACATGAGTGTCTGGGGCCCAGCACTGGCAGGTGAGAGACCAACTGCCAGAGGACAGTGCGGCAGACCTTAGGTTAATTCCCTGGCCACCTTGGGAAACTCCCAGAGCGCTGCACGACAGGCCTTAGGCAAGCTCTTAGGCCACCTTACCCGCTCACAGGCGTGCCTGCAAAGACACCTTGGCTAGCTCCAACAGACACCGAAGGAACACGCCATGCGGGGGCCCACTGATACAAGGAACAGAAACCTCTGACCCGCCTCATTAGACCAGCTGTGGACACAGAAAAACAACACAACACACAAAGGCTGAACTGACATCTCCACAAAAGAATTCAAGATAAAGTGGATAGAGTGACTCTTAATCAACTAGCCAGAAGGAAGATCCTAACAAAAAACATCTGAAATATAACCAGACAGCATAAACAAACAATATAAAAGGTACCCCAAGAACATCAGGCTCAGGAGATCAAAGAGACTGCACCACTGAAACCCCTAGATCTACCATAAAGAATCTCATACCACAAAGGTAGGAAGGCAAAGCAGACAAATCCAAATAACAAAAACAAACAAGAAGAATCCAACATGGTAAGACGTAGAAAAAAACCTCTCAATGAAAAGGAAAGAGGAATCCCCAGAAAAAGAAGTAGATGGAATAGACATAGCCCAAATGTCAGACATGGAATTCAAAACAATGGTGGTGAAGAAGCTCAATATACTCGAAAACCTCAAAAACAACTATGACAACCTCCAAGGAAGTTACCAGCAGCTCCAAGAAAATTACAGGGAACTTGCAGAGAACTACACCAGCATAAAAAAAGACATAGAAACTATCAACAAGAACCAGGAAGAAATGAAGAATGCAATCTCTGAACTGAAAAACACAGTAGAATCAGTCAAAAGCAGACTAAACGAAGCAGAGGATCAGATTAGTGAGTTAGAGGATAACGCAGGAAATAATTCTCAAACGATACAGCAAAATGAAAAAACATTGAAAAAATATGAACAAGATGTAAGGGAATTACAGGATAGCATGAGAAGAAATAATATGAGGATCATCGGAATTAGAGAGGGAGAAGAAAAGGAGCATGGAATTGAAAAACTGATAGGAGAAATAGTGACATAAAATTTTCCGAACCTGATGAGAGAAAAAGTTATACAAGTCCAGAAAGCACAACGAGTTCCAATAAAGAGGAACCCCCCCAAAACCCACTCCAAGGCACATCATAGTTAAAATGACAACATTCCAAGATAAAGAGAGAATCCTAAAAGCAGCAAGAGAAAAACAGCAAATAACTTACAAGGGAGCTCCAAAAAGGCAATCAACTGATTTCTCAACAGAAACATTACAAGCCAGAAGGGAACGGTCAAAAATATTTCAAGCAATGAAAAACAAAGGCCTACAACCAAGAATACTCTACCAAGCAAGGCTCTCATTCAAAATAGAAGGTGAAATAAGGAGTTTCTCAGACAAAGGAAGACTAAAAGAATACATCTCCACCAAACCAGCCTTGCAAGAGATGCTAAAGGGAATATTCTAAGAAAAAGGAAGAGAAAAAAAATGAAAAAAGAGTAGAGGAACAGAGATACAAAGGGAAATGAATAACTACATGTAAATAATAACCATAAATGTAAATGGATTAAATGCTCCCATTAAAAGACATAGGGTAATGGAATGGATAAGAAAACAGGACCCACATATTTGCTGTCTACAAGAAACACACCTCAAAACAAAAGATTTACATAGACTGAAAGTAAAGGGATATAAAAAAATATTCCAAGCAAAAGCACCTGCAAAAAAAGCTGGGGTAGCAGTCCTCATATCAGACAAAACGGATTTCAAAGCAAGGACAATAAAAAGAGACGAAGAAGGACATTTCATAATACTTAAAGGAACAATCCATCAAGAAGATATAACACTGATAAACATATATGCTCCCAACATAGCAGCACCCAAATACATAAAGCAAATACTAGAAGACCACAAGAAGGATATCAACAACAACACACTCACAGTAGGGGACTTCAACACTCCATTATCAACAATAGACAGATCATCCAAGCAAAGAAACACCAAGGATATACAGGCATTGAACAACACACTAAACCACATGGACTTAACTGATGTATATAGAACTTTTCACCCCAGAGAAGCAAAATATACATTCTTTTCAAAGGCACATGGGACATTTTCAAAGATAGACCACAAAATAGGACACAAAACAAGTCTCAACAAATTCAAGAAAATTGAAATCATATCAAGCATCTTTTCAGACCACAATGCCTTGAAACTGAAAATCAACCTCAGGGAAAAAAATCAGACACACAAACTCATGGAGAATGAATAACACGCTCTTAAATAATGAATGGGTTAACAATGACATCAAAGAGGAAATCAAGAAATTTCTAGAAACTAATGACAATGAATACGCAACAGCCCAAAACCTATGGGACACAGCAAAAGCAGTCCTAAGAGGGAAGTTCATAGCAATACAGGCATATCTGAAAAGACTAGAAGAATCTCAAATAAAAAATATAACCCTAAAGCTACAAGAACTAGGACAACAACAAACAAAGCCTAGGGCAAGAAGAAGAAAGGAAATCTTCAATGTCAAAGCAGAATTAAACGACAGAGAAACTAAACGAACAATCCAAAAAATCAACAAAACTAGGAACTGTTTCTTTGAAAAAAATAAACAAAATCGACAAGCCCCTAGCCAGGTTCATCAAGAAAAAAAGAGAGAAAACCCAAATAAACAAAATCAAAAATGAAAGAGGATAAATCACGACTGATACCACAGAAATACAAACAATTATAAGGAATTACTACAAATAACTATATGGCAAGAAATTTGACAACCTAGAAGAAATGGAAAGATTTCTAGAAACATATAACCTTCCAAAATTGAATCAAGAAGAAGAAGAAAGTCTCAACAGACCAATTACAAAGAAGGAAATTGAAAGAGTAATCAAAAATCTGTCTGCACACAAAAGCCCTGGACCGGATGGCTTCACAGGCAAATTTTACAAAACATTTAGGGAAGAACTAACTCCTTCCTTCCTCAAACTATTCTAAAAAAATCCAAGAAGAGGGAAAAATCCCAAACTCTTTCTATGAAGCCAGTATTACCCTAATCCTCAAACCAGGTCAAGACACAGCAAAGAAAGAAAATTACAGGCCAATATCACTGATGAACATAGATGCTAAAATCCTCAATAAAATTTTGACAAACAGGATCCAGCAATACATCAAAAAGATCATACAGCATGATCAAGTGGGATTCATCCCAGGGATGCAAGGATGGTTTAATATTCGCAAATCAATAAATATAATACATCACCTAAACAAAATGAAAGACAAAAAATCACACGATCATATCTATAGATGCAGAAAAAGCGTTTGATAAAGTACAACACCCATTTATGATGAAAACACTCAACAAAATGGGAATAAAGGGAGCATACCTTAACATAATTAAGGCTATATATGAGAAGCCTGAAGCCAACATCATACTCAATGGACAAAACTGAAAGCATTCCCCCTGAAATCAAGAACTAGACAAGGCTGTCCACTCTCTCCTCTTCTATTCAACATAGTGTTGGAAGTCCTAGCCACAGAAATCAGACAAGACAAAGAAGTAAAAGGCATCCAAATTGGGGAAGAAGAAGTAAAACTATCACTATTTGCAGGTGACATGATAGTATACCAAGAAAACCCTATAAACTCCACTAAAAGAGTACTCGATATAATAAGTGAATTTGGCAAAATAGAGGGTACAAAATAAATATAGGGAAATCTAAGGCATTTCTGTACACCAACAATAAAATATCAGAGACAGAGGCAAAAAAGAAAATACCATTTACTATAGCAACAAGAAAAATAAAGTACCTAGGAGTAAACTTAACCAAAGAGATAAAAGACCTGTACACTGAAAATTATACAACATTGAAGGAAGAAATTAAGGAAGATACAAATAAATGGAGGCAAATACCATGTTCTTGGATGGGAAGAATCAACATCTTCAAAACGGCCATACTACCCAAAGCAATTTACAGATTCTATGCAATCCTTATTAAAATACCAATGACATATTTCACTGACCTAGAACAAATCCTCCAAAAATTCATATGGAACCAAAAAAGACCCCGAATAGCAAAAGCAATCCTGAAACAGAAGAACACAGCAGGAGGAATCACGATAGCAGACATCAAACAATACTACAAAGCCACTGTGATCAAAACAGTCTGGTACTGGCATAAGAACAGACATATAGATCAGTGGAACAGAATAGAGAGCCCAGAAATAAACCCAGGCCTCTATGGTCAGCTAATCTTTGATAAAGGAGGAAGGAACATAAAATGGAATGAGAAGAGCCTCTTTAACAAATGGTACTGGGAGAACTGGACAGGGACATGCAAAAAAGTGAAACTAGACCACCAACTTACACCACACACAAGAATAAACTGAACATGAATTAGAGACTTAAATGTAAGCCGTGACACCATAAAAGTCCTAGAGGAAAACACAGGCAGGAAAATTTCAGATATCCCACGTAACAATATCTTCACGGATACATCTCCTAAGGCAAGAGAAATAAAGGAAAAAATAAAGAAATGGGACTACGTCAAACTGAAAAGTTTCTGCTCAGCAAAAGAAAACATCAGCAAGATGAAAAGGAAACCAACCATATCGGAAAACATATTTGCCAATGATATCACAGACAGGGGACTGATCTACAGAATATATAGAGAGCTTATACGACTCAACATCAAGAAAACAAACAACCCAATTAAAAAATGAGCAAAGAACCTGAACAAACACTTCTCCGAAGAGGACATACAGAAGGTACATAGGCACATGAAAAAATGCTGAACATCATTAGCCATCAGAGAGATGCAAGTAAAAACCACAATGAGACACTACTTTACACCTCTCAGAATGACCATCATCAACAAAACAACAAACACCAAATGCTGGCGAGGATGTGGAGAAACAGGAACCCTACTGCACTGTTGGTGGGAACGCGGACTAGTGTAGTCACTATGGAAAACAGTATGGAATTTCCTCAAAAAACTAAAAATGAAACTGCCTTTTGAACCAGCAATTCCACTGCTAGGATTACACCCGAAAAGTCCTAAAACCCTAATTCAAAAGTACTTATGCACCCCTATGTTTATAGCAGCACTGTTTATAATAGCTAAGTACTGGAAACAGCCTAAATGCCCATCGGTAGATGAGTGGATCACAAAACAATGGTACATTTACACAATGGAATACTATGTAGCAGAAAGAAAGAAGGAACTCCTGCCATTTGCGACAACATGACTGGAACTAGAGAGAATTATGCTTAGTGAAATAAGCCAGGCAAAGAAAGCAAAATACCATATGATATCACCCAATACAGGAAACTAAAGAGCAACACAAACAAATGAACTAAATAGGCAAAGACTAGAATAGTAGTCTGTAGAGGGGAGGGGGAGGGAGAGAAGGGGGATAAGTAAGGGAAGGGTCCAGTGAAGGAACGTGTATGAATGACTCATGGACATGAACAACGGGGAGGTATATGATTGTGGGAGAAGAGATGGACTGGGTGGGGGGAACAGTGGGGGAAATATGGTACAACTGTAATTGAAAAACCAAAAAGTAAAAGAAAAAAATGCAAAATACTAATACTACTACTACTAATAATAATCTTATGTACTATGAATTAGATCACATTACTCCTCCACTTAAAAAGTAATGAATTTCCAGGATTATAAGAATTAAATGGAAACACAAGGTCTTATCAATATCTGGCCCCAGGTTTTTTCTTTCTTTCTTTTTTTTTTTAATATGTTTTATTGATTATACTGTTATAGTTGTCCCAATTTCCCTTCCCTCTGCTCCCTTCCACCCGGTGACCCCCTTCCCTCCAGTTGTCCCCCCCTTTAGTCCATGTCCATTGGTTGTGCATATAGTTCTTCTCAACATCTTCCTGTCTACTCCATTCCCTCCTACTATGCTTCTTAATTCCTATACCATCTCCCTCCCTCTCCCACTTTTCCCTCCCTGCTGACCTCCCCCCAATATGTTCCCCATACCTATAGTTCTTTTTCCACTCTCGTTGCCTATTTAGTTTGCCTTTGTTTCAATTCCCTAGCTTCTCTTGTTGATTCTTGTGATGCAGTTTTCATTTTAATGTTCATAGTTTTGATCCTCCTTTTTCCAAACCAGTCCCTTTAACATCTCATATAATAGTTGTTTGGATCTGATGAACTCCTTCAGTTTTATTTTGTCCTGGAAGCACTTTCTCTGCCCTTCTATTCTGAATGACAATTTTGTTGGATGGAGTAATCGTGGCTGTAGGTTTTGGATTTTTATTACTTTGAATATTTCTTGCCAGTCCCTTCTTGCCTGCAGGGTCTCCTTTGAGAAGTCAGCTGATAGTCTAATTGGGACCCCTTTGTACATGATTCTTTTCTTCTTTCCTGCTGCTTTTAGGATTCTGTCTTTACCTTTAATTTTTGACAATTTGATTATAATGTGTCTTGGAGTGGTTCTCCCTGGGTCCAGTTTTTCTGGAACTCTCTGTGCTTCCTGGACCTGTAAGTCTATATCCTTCCCCAAGTTTGGAAAGTTCTGCTTCATTACTTTTTCACATAATTTTTCAATTTCTAGTTCTCTTTTGCCCTCTGTCAATCCTATAATCTGTATGTTCAATCTCTTATAGCTTTCCCAGAGGTTTCTGTTCCTCTCCTCACTTTCCTTGCTTTCTGTTTCCTTTTTCTGCACTGATTGACTGTTCCTTTCTTATGTTTTGGTTTGTTGATTTGATCTCTGGATTTTATTTCCTCACCACTTGTCTTGTATGTGTTTTTATTCTTTCTCATCTTGTTCCAAATCTTTTGTTAATTCTGTAAGCCATCTAATGACTATAGCTCTGAAATGAGCCTCTGAAAGTTTTCTTATTTGTTCGTCTGTCAGATTCTTCATCTTCTGCCTGGTGAACTGTGTCACTGGGATTTCTATAGTTGTCTGCCTTATTTTGACAGACTTGTGTTTTGCTTTGCTTCTTGGGCACGCTATAGGGGGCAGAGCCCATATACTCGTCACAACCCGGTGACCGGCAGGTATCTGCTATCTTTTTCGCCATGCTGTGGAGCTTTGTCGTCACTACCTGGTGACCAGTGGTGATCTGCAACATTTTTAGTGGCGCTGTGGCGCTTTGTGTGGGGGCGGCTGTCCAAGATGGATTCCTGCCATTATTCTCTGCTGGGAGACCAGGATCCATTCTCCCACCCTCTGGGCCTCACCGTCCAAGGCAATGCGGGAGCTACCTTTCCCAGCGTTGGAGTTGCAAGCTCCCAGGGCTTGACTGCAGCCAGGATTGCTCTCCCTGCTGCTGTCCCTGGTGCTACTGCAAACAGCACTGCCCGATTTCGCTCTTCCTACCTGTCCAACGAGCATTACTGGTTTATAACTTTGTACATTAGGCTTCTGTGTAGTTTTATTTTCTGGAATTTCTAGTTATCTTTTGTTTTGAAGTAGTTGTATTCCTTTCTAGTTGTAGAGGGAGACCGAGTGTGTCAGTCTAAGCCTCCATCTTGGCCGGAAGTCTGGCCCCAGGTTTTTTCTATAACCAAATGTATTGGTACAGCGTGGAGTCACAAATGGCCAGGGAGCCAGGAAATGTTTTAGCATTGCTCCTTCAAATAATGCCACATATTCAGTACAATCAAAAGAAGTCACTTAGTTCCTGAATGAAGGCATAAATTCTGAGAACTAATTATACTTAATAATTGTTCTTGATCAAAAATACAAACAGTCATGAATTATCAATCCTAAAATTAGAAAGGAAATTTGCTATGAATATTTAAAGTTAATTATTGACTTTTGAGGCTCATTAAACAAGTACCCAAATATGAAATTTTATGATTACATTGTATAATCATGTGTAGACAGAGAGACAAACTTCCTTTAAAGTCAATAAAAGATATACATGATAAATGAGAGATAAAAATTGGGTCCTATGTATTTTTAAATTTTTCTGGATGTAGAATTTAATATTTTGAAATGATAGAAGACTCACCCTGTTTTCAAGTACACTATAAAACACAACACTCATTTATTTAGATAGCTGTGTTCTTCAGGGAGCTCATAGTGTTTTGCAGTTGTTCTCTTAGTTATTTTCATAATGGAAGGGGTGAGAGGTTTTAATACCTGTTTTTTTTTGCAGCTATGGAAACTGAGGCACAAAGGAGCCAAGTCATTTACTAAAAATAATACAATAGGTTAATGATACACTTGTCTTTTAAAATGAGATTAATAATAATACCTGTCCTATCTCACAGGGTTGCTCTACAGGCAGGTATAGGACACTTCTGTGTGACCTTACCTCCTCCTCCAGCCACTACTGCACTGTTTATTTCCTGAAAGACACCTTGGGTCCACTGCTGCTATATTTTGCTCATTACCCTTTGGTTCTGAGGACACCTTTGGGTTGGATGTCCTTGGGACCACGCTTGACCAATGGTAGCCTGAGTTGATATATAAATGCTTTCCACATTTTCTCCTTGGGCTGGAAGTTCTGAGACACAATCAGCTTCTTCAGCTTCCAAACCATCACAGAGATACCAACTCAAAAATACCTCCTTGTATTTTTCCCCCTGTTTCCCTTCTCTATCTCTCTCCCTGGAATTTATTTTCAAATATTATGGTGTAAAATGTTGCACACAACTAGAAAACAGGGATATCTTTTAGCCAATGGGCAGGCATTTGAGTACCACTTTCACTTTTTACATTTGCATTATTAATCTTTGTCCCTTAGAGGCAGAACACAATTCAGAGGAAGAAGTTAGTTTTGGGCTTATTTTCTTGCAATTCAAACACTCTTTTAACCTTAACTTTTAAAAATAATTCCTTCTAGGATTAAACTGAGCCATAACAAGGCTAGATACTTTGCAAGGTCTTCAGTTCTAATATTCTGGGAGACCGAAGTTTTAAACCAGAGCTTTATTCTTAGGTAATAGTGTGCAATTGGGGCAATTGCTTTTAGGAAGTGTCATTTCAAAAAGATGTAAGTAAAAGCAGAACAAAGCCGGCCATGTTGGAAAACACTGTATGATTATGTTTGTTTCCAAACTCATATGAACCAAGATTCCGGTAAAATCATAGAGAAGCATCTCCATACTGCTTTCCACAGTGGCTGTACCAATCTGCATTCTCACCAGCAGTGCAAAAGTGTTCCCCCTTTTTCCACATTTTCTACTTACTGTTTGTTGATTGATTGATGATAGCCATTCTGACAGGTGTGAGGTGATACCTCATTGTGGTTTTAATTTGCATTACTCTGATTATTAGTGACATTGAGAATCTTTTCATATGTCTATTGGCCATCTCTATGTCCTCTTTGGAGAAGTGTCTATTCAGGTATTTTATCCATCTTTTAATTGGATTATTTGGTTTTTTGTTTTGTTTTGTTTTGGTATTGAGTTGTCTAAGTTCTTTATAAATTTTGATATTAACCCCTTATCAGTTGTATTGGAAAATATGTTCTCACATTCTGGGGGTTGTCTTTTCATTTTGTTGATGTTTTCCTTTGCTGTGCAATGGATCTGCCTTTTGACCCAGTGATCCCACTTCTGTGAATATATCTGAAGGAACCCAAAATGCTAATTTGAAAGAATATAAGCAGCCCTATGTTCAATGCAGCATTATTTGCAGTTGCCAAGATAAGGAAGGAGCCCATGTGTCCACCAGTAAATGAGTAGATAAAAAAACTATGGCACATTTATGCAATGGAATACTACTTGAACATAAAAAGAAGAAAAATTTACCCTTTGTGACAGTATGGATGGACCTGGAGACTATTATGCTGAGTGAAATAAGCCAGACAAAGGAAGACAAGTACCATATGATTTCACATATATGTGGAATCTAATGAAGCAATTGAACTAACAAGCAAATTAAAGAGAGACTCATAGGTAGAGAGCAGGATGACAGCAAAATAAAGTGAGGTTAGGAGTGGAAGGACTGAGAAAAATGGAAAAAGGACTCATGGACATGGACAACAGTATGATCATTATGGGGAGAGGGGAGTATAAGAGAACTAAATGGGGAGGGGAAGATGGCGGAGGAGTGAGGAGAGGCTACGGTTTCAGGCTCCCGAGACCCGTCTGCAGTTTGGGCTAACTGCAGACAGAACATCTCAGTGAGCAGCTGGACACTGGCAGGAGTCGAGCCAAGGCACTGCTGGATTAGAGAAAATCCATCTGGGAACAACCTGTTTAGTGAGGATAGCGGAGGAAAAGGGGACAAAACGAGATTCCTGACTGCAGTGGCAGCCGGAGCTGTGGCTGGAAGTGCACAAAGGCTTGTTGGTGACCACAGGCTACCCAGTAGAGAAGTTGGGAGGAGAGCGGATCTCTGCCCACTGGCAGAGATGGGACTCGACCAAGTGGCATAGGCGCAGAAGGACAGGAGAGAGCGTGTTGCCAGGCAAGTGAGAATGTAATTCTCCTTTATATTTTTCTCTAGTGGACGGTGGAGAGGGGAGGAAAGTTTGGGGGTGGTAGGCCATTCTTGAGGAGCGCAGGCGCAGTAGTGCGCTCATCCACTCCCCAACCCTCCCCTTGGGTCACGGGGGCGCGCATAGGGAAGTGCCCTCATTCACTGGCCCAGGGGCGCAGGGCTGTGCGTCCAGGTGCCCCTCGGACACACACCAACAGACATAAAATCAGTGACCGAATGGGCGCAGGGAGGGCCCACTGGACACACAGAAGACTGTGCGCAGTCGCCCCTGGCCAGCCCAGTGGGCGACAGGCCGAAGTACTAGGCCGGAATCCGGAGTGCAGAGCACTTGCCCAGGCTCTGTGCATGCCTGCTCAGGAGGTGTGGGAACGGAGGGCAGCAGCGACTCACAGACACTCACGTCTACTGAGCACAAGTGTCTGCGGCCCTGCCCTAAGAGGCGAAAGCCCAAATCCTGGAACACGGCGCTGCAGGCCTGAGGCTAGCTCCCCAGCTGCTTGGGTGCACACTGGCACTTGAGCCAAAAAACACCTCAAGGGCTTTCTCGGAGCACGGCGTGGCCGGTTTTCTAGGAGCGCGGCGTGGCAGGCCGGAACTTAGTTTCCCGTACACCTTGGGCGCCCACCAGTGCTCGAACCAAAGAAACACCTCGAGGGCTTTCCTGGAGCTTGGCGCACCAGGCTGGAGCTTAGTTCCCCGGACACCTTGGGCGCGCACTGGTGCTCGAGCCAAAAAAACAGCTGGAGGGCTTTCCTGGAGCTTGGCATGGCCTGCTTTCTAGGAGCGCGGTGCAGCAGGCCTGAGCTTAGTTCCCCAGCCACCTCGGGCGCGCACTGATGCATGAGTGAAAAAAAAACACCTTGCCAGCTTCCCCAGAGCACGGCGTGGCCTGCTTTCCTGGAGTGCGGCGTGGCAGACCTGAGGTGGGCTCTTGGCTGCCTTGTGTTGCGTCCTGCCGGCCACCTCACGCAAACCACTGCTGAAAGGAATAGGAATCTCTGACCTATCACATTAGACCAGCTGTGGACACAGAAAAAGAAGACGACACAAGAAGGCTGAACAGAGTAAAAACATTCCTTTTTTTTTTTCTTTTTCCCTTTTTCCTTTTTTTTTTTTACTTCCTGAAAGAGGAGGGGAGGAGGGAGGAGGGAAAGGAAGGAGGGAAAAACAAAATATATCTCTAATCTGTTTTATATAAACTTTCCTTCTTATCCCTCTTCTTCAATTGTTGCTTATTTGTTTGTGGGCCTACTTTTGCCTCCCTTTCACTCTAAATAAATAGACTATAACTACTACTTAAATCCAATACTATATAATTCACTTTCCTACTATATTCTGCACTCTTCCTCCTTTTTTTTATTAACATACAACATAAATATTACCTACTGTCTTGCACAGTTTCAACTATTATTAACCTATTATACCCTCTCTCAAAAATCATATTTTTCCTTCACTAAAACAACTCTTATCTATTCTTCCTATAGTGTAAAAGCTCTAAACTCCCTACATCTATATTAATACTGGCTCGTTGGCTGATGATAGCAGGATAGAGGGTAGGGGATAATTTTGAGGGTGCGGGTCTCGTGCTGGGGCTGTGTATTTATGTTTTTAACAGCATCTCCACAAAAGAATTCGAGATAAAGTTGATAGAGTGACTCTCAATCAACAAGCGAGAAGGAATATCTTAACAACAACAAAAAAAAAATCTGAAATATAACCAGACAGCATAAACAAATGATATAAAAGGTACCCCAAGAACATCAGGCTCAGGAGATCAAAGAGACTGCACAACTGAAACCCTCAGATCTACCAAAAAGAATCTCATACCACAAAGGTAGGAAGGCAAAGCAGACAAATCCAAATAACAAAAACAAACCAGAAGAACCCAACATGGTAAGAGGCAGAAACAACCTCTCAATGAAAAGAAAAGAGGAATACCCAGAAAGAGAGGTAGATGGAATAGACATAGCCCAAATGTCAGACATGGAATTCAAAACTATGGTGGTAAAGAAGCTCAATATGCTCGAAAATCTCAAAAACAACTATGACAAACTCCAAGGAAGTTACCAACAGCTCCAAAAAAATTACAGGTAACTTTCAGAGAACTACACCAGCATAAAAAAAGACATAGAAACTATCAACAAGAACCAGGAAGAAATGAAGAATGCAATCTCTGAACTGAAAAACACAGTAGAATCAGTCAAAAGCAGACTAAACGAAGCAGAGGATCAGATTAGTGAGTTAGAGGATAATGTAGGTAATAATTCTCAAATGATACAGCAAAATGAAAAAAGATTGAAAAAATATGAACAAGATGTAAGGGAATTACAGGATAGCATTTGAAAAAATAATATCAGGATCATAGGAATAAGAGAGGGAGAAGAAAAGGAGCATGGAATTGAAAAACTGAAAGGAGAAATAGAAAGAGAAAATTTTCCGAACCTGATGAGAGAAAAAGTTATGCAAGTCCAAGAAGCACTGAGAGTTCCAATAAAGAGGATCCCCCAAAAACCCACTCCAAGGCACATCATAGTTAAAATGGTAACATTCCAAGACAAAGAGAGAATCCTAAAAGCAGCAAGAGAAAAACAGCAAATAACTTACAAGGGAGCTCCAATAAGGCTATCGACCGATTTCTCAACAGAAACATTACAAGTCAGAAGGGAATGGTCAAAAATATTTCAAGCAATGAAAAACAGAGGCCTACAACCAAGAATACTCTACCCAGCAAAGCTCTCATTCAAAATAGAAGGTGAAATAAGGAGTTTCTCAGACAAAGGAAGACTAAAAGAATACATCTCCACCAAACCAGCATTGCAAGAGATGCTAAAGGGAATATTCTAAGAAAAAGGAAGAAAAAAAACAAAAAAAGAGTAGAGGAACAGAGATACAAAAGGGAAATGAATAAATACATGTCAATAAAACCTTAAATGTAAATGGATTAAATGCTCCCATTAAAAGACATAGGGTAACAGAATGGATAAGAAAATAGAACCCACATATTTGCTGTCTACAAGAAACACACCTCAAAACAAAAGATTTACATAGACTGAAAGTAAAGGGATATAAAAAAATACTCCAAGCAAATGGACCTGAAAAAAAAGCTGGGGTAGCAGTCCTCATATCAGACAAAACGGATTTCAAAGCAAGGACAATAAAAAGAGACGAAGAAGGACATTTCATAATACTTAAAGGAACAATCCATCAAGAAGATCGTCGTCGTCGTCGTCGGCAGCCGTCCGTCTCGAGAGACGATGGTGTAGCCTCTCAAGAGTCTATCTGCACCGCCGAGAATGGCTGTGCAGTCCGACTCGGGAGTGACAGTGTCTCCTCCCGTGTTGAATCGACATCTTGCGATGACGCTGGAGTGTCCTCTCCAGTGAAGCTACAGAGCCTGGGCAGGGTGATATGGAGGGTCTGCTGTTGCCCATGCAGCAGACCCCCCCTCTCTTCGCAGCTGAAGGGTCCAAGGGAAAGACGGAGTCGATACAGCTTGGCTTCAGGTGCGCCGCAGGAGTTGCCGGTGTTGACTACAACGTCAAACCGCCTTAGGGACTCCGGCTCCGGATTTTCTGTCGGGGTTTACTCCCTTAGCCCTTCCCCTGAAGAGGTATTCCGCAAGGCAGCGGAGGTTTTTTGGAGTCAGAGTTTTCCTTCTCTGATGTGCCCTGACTGGAAGATCGAACCAGCGACACTTAGCTCGCAGGCCAACGCTCAATCCACTGAACCAAACCAGCCAGGGGGATCAAGAAGATATAACACTGATAAACATATATGCACCCAATATAGGAGCACCCAAATACATAAAGCAAATACTAGAAGACCACAAGAAGAATATCAACAACAACACACTCACAGTAGGGGATTTCAACTCTCTATTATCAACAACAGACAGATCATCCAAGCAAAGAAACACCAAGGATATACAGGCATTGAACAACACACTAAACCACATGGACTTAACTGATATATATAGAACTGTTCACCCCAAAGAAGCAAAATATATATTCTTTTCAAAGGCACGTGGGACATTTTCAAAGATATACCACATAATAAGAAACAAAACAAGCCTCAACAAATTCAAGAAAATTGAAATCATATCAAGCATCTTTTCAGACCACAATGCCTTGAAACTAAAAATCAACCTCAGGGAAAAAAATCAAAGACACCGAAACTCATGGAGAATGAATAACATGCTCTTAAATAACGAATGGGTTAACAATGACATCAAAGAGGAAATCAAGAAATTTCTAGAAACTAATGACAATGAACACACAACAGCCCTAAACCTATGGGACACAGCAAAAGCAGTCCTAAGAGGGAAGTTCATAGCAATACAGGCATATCTGAAAAGGCTAGAAGAATCTCAAATAAAAAACCTAACCATAAAGCTACAAGAACTAGAACAACAACAACAAACAAAGCCTAGGGCAAAAAGAAGAAAGGAAATCATCAAGATCAAAGCAGAATTAAACGACATAGAAACTAAACGAACAATCCAAAAAATCAACAAAACTAGGAGGTGGTTCTTTGAAAAAATAAACAAAATTGACAAGCCTCTAGCCAGGTTCATTAAGAAAAAAGAGAGAGACCCAAATAAACAAAATCAATAATGAAAGAGGAGAAATCACGACTGATACCTCAGAAATACAAATAATTAGAAGGAATTACTACAAACAACTCTATGGCAAGAAATTTGACAACCTAGTAGAAATGGACAGGTTTCTAGAAACATATAACCTTCCCAAAATGAATCAAGAAGAAGTAGAAAGTCTCAACAGACCAATAACAAAGAAGGAAATTGAAACAGTAATCAAAAATCTCCCTGCACACAAAAGCCCTGGGCCAGACGGCTTCACAGGCGAATTTTACAAAACATTTAGGGAAGAACTAACTCTTACCCTCCTCAAACTATTCCAGAAAATCCAAAAAGAGGGAAAAATCCCAAACTCTTTCTATGAAGCCACTATTACCCTAATCCCAAAACGAGGTCGAGACACAGCAAAGAAAGAAAACTACAGGCCAATATCACTGATGAACATAGATGCTAAAATCCTCAATAAAATTTTGGCAAACAGGATCCAACAATACATCAAAAAGATCATACACCATGATCAAGTTGGATTCATCCCAGGGATGCAAGGATGATTTAATATTCGCAAATCGATAAATATAATACATCACCTAAACAAAATGAAAGACAAAAACCACATGATCATAGCAATAGATGCAGAAAAAGCATTTGATAAAGTACAACACCCATTTATGTTGAAAACACTCAGCAAAATGGGAATAGAGGGAGCATACCTTAACATCATTAAGGCTATATATGATAAGCCTGAAGCCAACATCATACTCAATGGACAAAAACTGAAAGCATTCCCCCTGAAATCAGAAACTAGACAAGGCTGTCCACTCTCCCCAGTTCTACTCAACATAGTCTTGGAAGTCCTAGCCACAGCAATCAGACAAGACAAAGAAATAAAAGGCATCGAAATTGGGAAAGAAGAAGTAAAGCTATCAATATTTGCAGACGACATGATAGTATACCTAGAAAACCCTATAAAATCCACTAAAAGACTATTTGATATAATAAGTGAACTTGGCAAAATTGCAGGGTACAAAATAAATATACAGAAATTTAAGGCATTTCTGTACACCAACAATAAAATATCAGAGACAAAAGCAAAAAATAAAATACCATTTACTATAGCAACAAGAAAAATAAAGTACCTAGTAATAAACTTAACCAAAGTGATAAAAGACCTGTACACTGAAAATTATACAACATTGAAGAAAGAAATTAAGGAAGATACACATAAATGGAGGCAAATACCATGTTCTTGGATGGGAAGAATCAGCATCATAAAAATGGCCATACCACCCAAAGCAATTTACAGATTCAATGCAATCCCTATTAAAATACCAATGACATATTTCACAGACCTAGAACAAATACTCCATAAATTCATATGGAACCAAAAAAGACCCCGAATAGCAAAAGCAATCTTGAGACAGAAGAACACAGCAGGAGGAATCACAACACCAGATATCAAACAATACTACAAAGCCACTGTAATCAAAACAGTATGGTACTGGCATAAGAACAGACATATAGATCAGTGGAACAGAATAGAGAGTCCGGAAATAAACCCAGGCCTCTATGGTCAACTAATATTTGATAAAGGAGGAAGGAACATAAAATGGAGTGAGAAGAGCCTCTTTAACAAATGGTGCTGGGAGAACTGGATAGGGATCTGCAAAAAAATGAAACTAGACCACCAACTTACACCACACACAGGAATAAACTCAAGATGGATCAAAGACTTAAATGCAAGCTGAGACACCATAAAAGTCCTAGAGGAAAACATAGTCAAGAAAATATCAGATATCTCACGTAACAATCTCTTCACAGATACATCTCCTAAAGCAAGAGAAATAAAGGAAAAAATAAATAAATGGGATTACATCAAACTGAAGAGTTTCTGCTCAGCAAAAGAAAACATCAGCAAGATGAAAAGGAAACCAACCATATGGGAAAACATATTTGCCAATGACATCACAGACAGGGGATTGATTTCCAAAATAAATAAAGAGCTGATGCGACTCAACATCAAGAAAACAAACAACCCAATTCAAAAATGGGCAAAGGACCTGAACAAACACTTCTCCGAAGAGGACATACAGAAGGTCCATAGACACATGAAAAAATGCTCAACATCATTAGCCATCAGGGAGATGCAAATAAAAACCACAATGAGATACCATTTTACACCAGTCAGTATGGCCATCATCAACAAATCAACAAGCAACAAGTGCTGGCGAGGATGTGGAGAAACGGGAACCCTACTGCACTGTTGGTGGGAATGCAGACTGGTGCAGCCACTATGGAGAACAGTATGGAATTACCTCAAAAGATTAAAAATGGAAGTGCCTTTTGAACCAGTGACTCCACTACTAGGATTATACCCGAAGAATCTTGAAACACCAATTCAAAAGAACTTATGCACTCCTATGTTCATTGCAGCACTGTTTACAATAGCTAAGTGCTGGAAACAACCTAAGTGCCCATCTGTAGATGAGTGGATCAAAAAACAGTGGTACATTTACACAATGGAATACTATGCAGCAGAGAGAAAGAAGGAACTTCTACCATTTGCAACAACATGGATGGAACTAGAGAGAATAATGCTTAGTGAAATAAGCCAGGCAAAGAAAGAAAAATACCATATGATATCACCTAATACAGGAAACTAAAGAACAACAGAAACAAAGGAACTAAATAGAACAAAGAGCAGAATAGCAGTCAATAGGGGGGAGGGGAGAGGGAGAGAAGGGGGATAAGTAAAGGAAGGGTTTAATTAAAGAGCCTGTATAAAAGACTCATGGACATGGACAACGGGGAGGGATATGATTGCGGGAGAGGGGGTGGGTTGGGTTGGGGAGAGAAATTAGGGGAAAAGGTGACAACTGTAATTGAAAAACCAAAATTAAAAAAAAAATAAAAAAATAATTCTAGAAAAAGCAAAAATAAAAAAGAAAACATCAGCAAGATGAAAAGGAAACCAACCATATGGGAAAACATATTTGCCAATGATATCACAGACAGGGGACTGATCTCCAAAATATATAAAGAGCTTATACAACTCAACATCAAGAAAACAAACAACCCAATTAAAAAATTGTCTAAGGACCTGAACAAACACTTCTCCGAAGAGGACATACAGAAGGTCCATAGGCACATGAAAAAATGCTCAACATCATTTGCCATCAGAGAGATCCAAGTAAAAACCACAATGAGATACCACCTTACACCTGTCAGAATGGCCATCAACAACAAATCAACAAACACCAAATGCTGGCCAGGATGTGGAGAAACAGGAACCCTACTGTACTCTTAGTGGGAATGCAGACTGGTGCAGCCACTATGGAAAACAGTATGGAATTACCTCAAAAAACTAAAAATGAAACTGCCATTTGAACCAGTGATTTAATTGCTAGGATTATACCCGAAAAATCCTGAAACTCTAATTCAAGAGAACTTATGCACCCCTATGTTCATAGCAGCCCTGTTTAGAATAGCTAAGTGCTGGAAACAGCCTAGGTGCCCGTCTGTGGATGAGTGGATCAAAAAACTGTGGTTCATCTACACAATGGAATACTATGTAGCAGAAAGAAAGAAGGAACTCCTGCTATTTGCGACAACATGGATGGAATTAGAATTATGCTTAGTGAAATAAGCCAGGCAAAGAAAGCAAAATACCATATGATATCACCCAATACAGGAAACTAAATAGCAACCCAAACAAACGAATTAAATAGGAAAAGACTAGAATAGTAGTCAGTAGGGGGGAGGGGGGAGGGAGAGAAGGGGGATAAGTAAGGGAAGGGTCTAGTCAAGGAACGTATATGAATGACTCATGGACATGGACAACAGGGAGGGATACAATTGTGGGAGAAGGGATGGGCTGGGAGCGGGGAGCAATGGGGGAAAAATGCGACAACTGTAATTGAATAACCAAAAAATAAAATTAAAAAAAAAAGAGAACTAAATGGTAATAGAATAATACAATAAAAAATAAGTAAAAGTTATCATAAAAAATCACAGAGAAGCACTTCAGAAGTCTACAAAAACAGCTTATGCCTGTGCTGATCTCTTTAATCTGACAAAATCAACTGTAAAATTCTAAGGTTTAAGGCTTCATTACTTGGTCTAACACTGGTGTCTTATTTATAGTCATGTCTTTTGAAACACATCAAGTCCACAACCTTAGCTATATTCTGAAACTTCCTGGGCTATTTGGCTGACTAATGAAGCATAACCTACTGAATAGTTTTTAGGGACTGCACACAGGGCTTAGAAAACATGCTGGGGTAAATAGGTGCCAGTTCAGTGGAGAGTTTAAGTGCTTGGCTCAGTTTCCCAACCTTCACTTCATTTCACCAATAGTAAGAAGAGGACTTTTCCTTGTTATTGGAAATAAAACATATGTTTCTAACACAGTTTCAATATACAATTCCTTCCACCAGTGCCAACAAATCACAGCCTAGGAAAGCTCTGCATGTGTTTGGTGCAATCTTTTCCCTTCATGATTTTCAGGACTGAACACATATGTAGTAATATAGTATATTTATGAAGCAAGTTTTATATAGTTCATAGACCAAGATTTACCTAACTATATTCTAATGTACACTAGTCCCTCAGGATGCTCTGAGAAAAAAAATGGACTCCGTCATAAAGTAAATTTGGTAAGGCTGCATACTTTAATCTCATCTTGTATATTTACTTTGCATGTAATTATATTATAAAGACTGTGAGAAGTTCTGGAGTTATGAAACCTGTTTTCCTTTGTTAGATCCATCATATTCCAGGCATATAAGTATGGAAACTTTTCTTAAAGTAACACCTTATGATATACTGCAGAGCACCATTTGGAAAATGTTTTCAAAGAAAAATATATTAAAGAAGAGACCTCTGGGGTCCAAAATGGATACAGAGTAGCTGTAAGCTCTGCCCACTTGCCCCCAGACCTGGACCAGTCTTGTAGCTAAACCACAGAGCAATCAACTCAAAAATGCTGCTGAGTTTGAGTGATAGCATGTGTGAGTGAGTGCATAAGTGGATGAGAGTGCATGGAGTGTGCATGAGTGGGCTAGATCCTGCCTGCCTGCAGGGCATGTGGGAGTGGAAAGGCTGGGCTCTCCAAGTGGAGCAACTGCCACCATTGCTGCACAACCTGGCACTTCTAGCTACATAGAATCAACTCAGGAGCTGATCAATTCAGGAGCTGTAAGCTCTGGGGGCAGAGAGAGACAGCCAGGGAGGTGCTGGCTTCAGAGACTGCAGTGGGAGCAAGCCCACCCAAGGTTGAAAATCTCTGGAGAGAGCAGGGACAGCACCCTGTCACTGCCCCATGTTATAGCATAGCTGTGAGACTCTTCCCAATACCATCCAGGACAGATACAGAGAGAAACTGAGGCAAAGTTGCCTCCAACACCCTGGCTTGGTTGGAAACTACTCTGCCCAGCTGAGGTTTCATGACCATGGTGGAAAAAATCTATCCAGGACACTATTTTGTATGGGGGGGGGAGGGAGGTGGTTGTTCCCTTTAGTGGAGAAAGCAGAAGACCTTCATCCCTTATGCTTTTTATTGAGAAGGGTATGCATGAGACATATAAGGTCAAAATTCATGAATCATCAACAGCTTTTAGGTACTTGGATTACAGTTGACAATAACAAATTACAAGTACTAGTACAGAGGGCACAGTGACCAGTCTGTGTCAGGGTCTATTAAACATCTTGACATCACACTGGCATTAGGTACAAGGTTTCATACATTTCTTGCTAGAGATTGCTTATACTTAACTACAAAATAAGAAAAGCAGACCAAGTTCTAAAGCATAATAAGCATTCTTTAAGTCCAATTCCCATGGAAACCCTCTGAGTGACTTATGGTTATGTCTCCCGTGCAACCTTTTGTTGAGACTTAAAGACAAGCCAAGGGGGTAGCAAGTCAGGCTCACGGCCAGGGCTACAATTCCCTAAACCACAAGGAGTGGTTCCTCACAGGTACTAATGCTCAAAAATTTAAAACCTGGACATCCGGCCAAGATGGAGGCATAGGTAGACACGCTGCACCTTCCTCACAACTACAGCAGCATTAAAAAGGACATAGAAACTATCAACAAAAACCAGGAGGAAATGAAGAATATAGTATATGAAATTTAAAAAAAAATATTAGAAGGAATTAAAAGCAGGCTAGATGAAGCAGAGGATTGAATCAGTGAGCTGGAGAACAAGATAAGAAAACATTCACATACAGAGCAACAAAATGAAAAAACACTAAAAAAGAATAAAGATGGTTTAAGGGAGCTGTAGGACAGCATGAAATATAATAATTTCTGTATCATAAGGATACCTGAAGGAGAAGAAAAGGAGCAAGGGATAGAAAACTTATTTGAAAAAGTAATGACAGAGAACTTCCCTAACTTGATAAGAGAAAAAGTCACACAAGTCCAGAGAGCACAGAGGCTTCCAATGAAGATAAACCCAAAGAGGCTCACTTTAAGATACATCATAATTAAAATGACAAACCTTTAAGACAAAGAGAGAATCTTAAAAACATCGAGGGAGAATTGTTGTAACATAAAAGGGAGATCCAATAAGGCTATCAGTTGATTCTCAAGAGAAATACTACAAACCAGAAGGAAATGGAAAGAAGTGTTGAAGTAATAAAAAGCAAAGGCCTACAACCAAGACTAGTCTACCCAGCATGGGTCATACTTAAACTGCAAGATGAAATAAGGAGTTTCCTAAATAAAAAAAGGTAAAAGAATACATCTTTACCATACAATCATTGCAAGAGATGCTAAAATGAATACTTTAAGAAGAAAAAGAAAGAGGGGGGGGAACACAGGTACAAAGGGGAAAAGTGGCAATGAATAAGTATCTGTCAATAAAAACATTAAATGAAATGGATTAAATGCTCCAATCAAAAGTCTTAAGTAGCAGAATGGATCAGAAAACATGTCCTGAATGTATGCTGTCTACAAGAAATGCACCTCAGAACAAAAGGTCTACACAGACTGAAAATGAAGGAATGGAAAAATTATTCCAAGCAAACACACATTGTTACGGCTACATAGGCGAGATTGAACACTCTGAAGCAGTGTATAAAGTTAAGCAAAGGATTTTTAATAATGGCCAGGAGTTGGGCAGACACTGAGCAGGTCTCTAACATGCTCCAACCCACAATGGAGTCTAAACGCTGGGTTTTTATACTGGTGCAGTCTCTTTGTTTCTTCTTTGGCGGGAAACAGCCTTAGGAAGAGGGGGCTGGGCAGGACTGCAGGAATGTCTTGGCAGTAACAGGAACAGAAATTCGCAAGACTATAAGGTTATCTTTGGCGACAGCATAGCTTTTCAGCCAGGGACAAACTCCCTGTGAAGCAATTTATTTCCAAAGGGCTAGACATTCTGCAAAGCACAACCTTCACAAATTTTATAAACCAGACACAAGCAAGCAAATGGGAGGTGATAGAGGCTGAGGTGCTTTTAGCTTGTAAATCACTAATTGCTATAACACTCCTTCTTACATTCCTTTTTCCAAGGCCTTTTAGCAAGTCCTTGTTACTTCTTACAAAGAACATTTAAAGCCCTTACATACTTACATATTGAAACTTTTTACAGAAATTATTTGGTGCCCCTACAACACAAAAAAAGAAGCTGGGGTAGCAATACTTGTATCACACAAAATAGATTTCAAAACAAAGTCTACAAGAGAAGATAAGAAGGATATTACATAATACTTAAGGGAACAACACATCAAGAAGATATAACCCTTGTAAACATATATACATACAACATAGGAGCACCCAAATATATAAGAAAAATTTTGGAATACCACAAGAAGAATATCAATAGAAACACACTCATAGTAGAGGATTTTAACATCCCATTATCAACAGTGGACAGATCTTCCAAGCAAATAAACAATAAGGATATTGGGGCATTAACAACACTCTAGATCAAATGGATATAATTGATATATATATAGAACATTTCACCCCAAAGAAGCAATATGTACATTCCATTCAAATGCACATGGGACATTTTAGAAGATAGACCACATAATATAGGACGCAAAACAAGCCTCAACAAATTCAAGAAGATTGAAATTATATCAAGCATCTTCTCAGATTGCAATGGCTTGAAACTGGAAACAAACCTCAAGGAAAAAACTCAAAAACAATATAATTCATGGAAACTAAAAAAGATGCTATTAAATAATGAATGGATTAACAATGAGATCAAAGAAGATATCTAAAAGTTCCTGGAAACAAATGAAAGTGAACACACAACAGCCCAAAACCTATGGGACACAGTGAATGCAGATTAGAGAAGGAAGTTCATAGCAATACAGGCCTATCTAACACAGATAGAAAAATTTATAATCAACACCCCAACCCCACCTCTACAATGACTAGAGGAACAACAACAAACCCAAAAGTGAGCAGAAGGAAGGAAATCATGAAGATCAGGGAAGGATTAAATGTCACAGAGACTAAAAATACAATTGAAAAGATCAGAAAGGGAATGGCAGGAGGGGAAGATGGCTGCGAAGTAGGGACAGTGTTCTCAGCTCACTTCTGTTAAGGAGAGATTCCAGGATCGAATGCGGAGAGGAGTGACTGAGTGAGTGTGGATCTCCGATAGCATGAACAGGGAGGAGAGTGTGGAAGCAGCGTGGAGGGGGGTGGAGGGGTTTACCACACACTGCAGGCTGAGTCATTTGGTGCATCTGCAGTACCAAGCCAGAGAGCTCACTAGCTTGGAGGCTACCCCTGCTAGGGGCGCACCGATAAGTGAATTCTTGTAGGGAGTTAGGGAGAGGATTTGGCCGAAAAAGCCAGAGGAGGGAGAGAACAGTGAACAACCAGGACTGGGAGAAACTGTGTGATCTGAGTCTAGAGGGAAACCTCCTCAGCTGCACCTCTGACCTAAAGCACAGCACTCCAGGCAGCACAGCACTTGCGCTAGGGCCCTACAGAAAAAAGGGACAGTTTTGGGGCAAGTAGACCGGCCGCACAGAAAAGCTGCTGTGGAACTCCAGACCAGGGGAGAGCTCCTAAGCAAGAGAAAAGTGCATGCCCCCGGCGCTTTGAGCAATTGTGCTAGAATCCCACAGAACAAAAGGTGGGTTTGGGGCTAGGAGAGAAATAGGAGACGCAGGGTGTGTAAGTAGGGAAGAGAGCTGAGGCAGTGGTTCTGGAGTGGAGAGAGTTTTAGGGCAGGGAGAAGGGCCCGCAGGGAAAGGCTACTGCAGAGCTCTGGACTGGCGGAGAGCTCCTGGGTAGGAGAGCGCTGAGCTGACCGACCACACTAGAATCCTGCAGTACAAAGAGACGGTGCTGGGGTGGGAAGAGAGATAGAGCGCACAAGCCTATAGACAGGGAAGTCAGTGGAAGCTGTAGCTCAGAATAGAGATAGTTTTGGGACAAGGAGAGGAGCCCATGAGGGAAAGACACTGCAGAGCTCCAGACTAGGGGAGAAGCTCTGAGCAGGAAAGTGCCACTGGGCCCGGCGCTTTGACTGACTGTGCCAGAGTCCTGCAGAACAAAGGGACGATCTTGAGACAGGGAGAGAGGTAGGGTGCGCAAGCATATAGACAGGGAAGAGAGGAGAAGCTGTAGCATGGGAATACAGTCACGACTGGAGGCAGGACAGGGATTGCTGGCAGGCACAGGCTGGACCAACAGTGGGAAGGAGTAGCTGGACAAGCCTGAGGAGGGCTGAGGGTGCCACAGGAGGGGACAACTAAACGCAGCTCACAGCAGAGCGGTGGTAGGCCCACGAATAAAAGACCAGCAATCCCAGAATCAAGCAGGACCTTCCCACAGCCAGCCAAACAACCAGAAAAGATTTGAAACCCATGAAATTTTGAATAGGGGTGGACTCAGGAAGGAAGGAAGGAAAAACAAAAAAAAAAACACAAACAAACCAAAAATACCCAGAGACTGTGCCTAAAAGTTGAATGGAGTTTAAATCCTCTCATTCTTTTATTTCTCACTCTCTCTCTAACTGCCCCTCCCATCCTTTCTTATTCTCTCTCCGTTTCTCCCCTCCTCTTCCCTTCCTTCTCTCCCCTTAGCTTGTCTCCCCTGCATTGTATTCTTTGTTAATTTTTTAATTTTAAGTTATCTCCCTTTCCTTCATATTCCCTTCCTCTAATCCCCTTCCCTCCCACTATTCTCGTCCTCCCTCTGTTTCCTATCTCTCTCTCTCCTTTCTCTGCACTAAGCACCTTCAATTTTATTAAATTTCTTTCTTTATTTTGTCCCCCTTCAGTCTACATTCGTTTTTCTTTCCTCCCTTGCCCTTATTTTCCTTCTCTCCCTATAAATATTCTCTCTCTATTTCTTTCTCTCTCCCTATGCCACTTTATATTCTAATCTTTTAATATTCAAATTATAATTCTAATCTATCCCCCTCTCCCTTCACCCTCCCATTCTTACCCCTTCTCTCTTTCCACCCCATCCCCTCACTTCTTTCTCTCCCTCTTGTATTTCTCTCCTTCATGCAATCTTTTGTCAACTCTTCAATTTCAATCTTTCCCTCTCTAATATCTCCTCTTCCAATTGATTTCCTTCGCTCCTCCGTGTTCCTTCCTTCCCCCATCCTCTTGCTTTCCCATCTCTTATTCCTCTCTATATATATTCTCTCTTTCTCTCTATCTTGCAATTTTATATCATGTTTTAATCTCCTAATCATTTTTATAATATATATATTTTAAAAAATTTTAATCCAGTCCCCCCTTTTCTCCCTCCCCTTCTTCTTTCGTTCTCTCTCTTACCCTACTCTTCTTTACTTTCTCTTTCTCTTTCCTCTTTCCCTTCCTGTCTTGCTTTTTTCTACTCTGCATTTTTATTCTTGAAAAATTCTTTCTCAATCTGTTTCCCACCTTCTAACCTCCTCAGCCCTCTCCTTCAATTTCTGGCTGTCTATCTGCCTGGATGTCTATTGTGTCTATCCTCCCTTCCACGCAAAACATATAGCATATACCAATTATATAATCCTAATACTATACACTTCCATTTTCTCACTCCACACTGTAACCCTATCCTCCTTTTCATACAGTGTAAGTGTTAATTGCTGTCTTACATAACCTTGATCCCAATTGCTAAATTATTACTCTATCAACTTCCAGATCAAAAAGTACCCTTCCTTCATTTAAAACAACTCCTATCTGTTTCTCCTATGGAATAAGAGTCCCATTATCCCCACAAGTATATTAATACGGGCTCATTTGCAACCTATAGTGAGATTGTAGTTGGGGGAGATATTGGAGGATGTGGGTTTCTTGCCTGGGTTGTGTGATTATGTTTTAGCAGCACCTACTCCAAAAGATCTCAAGACAAGTTGGGCAGAGTGACTCTCAATCAACTAACCACAGAAAAAAATCCACCAAAGAGTAGCTGAAATACAACCAGACAGATTAAAGAAATAACATCACGGACAACACAGACAGAGCTCCAAGAGGGTGGAGGAGTAAGTGGAAGCTACACTAACCTCCTCCCAGGACCAGCCAGTGCCACCTCAGCCCCAGTACAGCAGACAGGCCATTCCCCTCCAAGTGGTATCAAACTAAGGGGAAATAAAAGCCTGGCTTACAGGAATTAAGCTGCCACACCCACGGTCCTTAAGCCTGACGGCTAATCACAGATTGAGTAGATTAACAACTAAAGAAGACAGCAAAGTCAGTAGATCACTGGAAGTCTCCAATAGGCTGCCTAGGGCCAGTCTGGTACATGATCTGATGCTACAAGAGGCAGATCCAGGAAGAGCAGATCATTCTAAGAAGCACCAACAAACAATAGGAATCACAAAAATGGGGAGACAGAGAAACAACGCCCCATCAAAAGGAAAGGTAGAATCCCCAGAGAGATTCCTAAATGAAATAGAGGGGAGCAAAATATCAGATACGGAACTCAAAACATGGATTATGGAGAAGCTGAATGAGCTCAGCGGAAACTACAAAGAACTCCAGGGAAACTACAAAGAACTCCAGAAAAACTACAATGTACTCACAGAGAATTACACGAGCAAGAAAAAGGACATAGAAGCTATCAATAAGAGCCAGGAGGAAATGAAGAATACGATCACTGAATTGAAGAACACAGTAGAAGGAATTAAAAGCAGTCTAGAGGAAGCAGAAGATCAGATCAGCGAGCTGGAGGACAACGTACACAAAAACTCCCAGACAACGCACCAAAATGAAAAAAAGACTGAACAAGACTGAAGAGGTTCTAAGACAGCTGCAGGACAACATGAAACGTGATAATATCCCTATCATAGAAGTTCCAGAAGGAGAAGAAGAAGAGCAAGGGATAGAAAACCTCTTTGAAAAACTGACAGAAAACTTCCTTCACATGAGGAGAGAAAGAGTCACGCAAATCCAGGAAGCACAGACGGTCCCATTGAACATGAAACCCAACAGGCCCACCTCAAGACACATCATAATTAAAATGTCAACATTCAAAGACAAAGAGAGAATCTTAAAAGCAGCAAGAGAGAAACAACTAATAACATACAAGGGACTCCAATAAGGCTATCCTCAGATTTCTCAGCAGAAACACTACAAGCCAGAAGGGAATGGCAAAAAATATTCCAAGCAATGAAAAACAAAGGCCTACAACCGAGAATACTATACCCAGCAAAGCTCTCATTCAAAATGGAGGGTGAAATAAGGAGCTTCCAAGACAAAAGAAGGCTAAAAGAATACATCTCCACCAAACCAGCAATGCAAGAGATGCTAAAGGGTCTGCTTTAAGAAGATAAAGAAAACAGAGAGAGACAGAGAAGGACACAAGTACAAAGGGGAAAAATGACAACGAATAAGTACTTATTGGTAATAACTTTAAATGTAAATGGATTAAACGCTCCAATTAAAAGACATAGGGTAGCTGAATGGATTAGAAAGAATGACCCACATATATGCTGTTTACAAGAGACACACCTTAGAACAAAAGATCTACACAGACTGAAAGTAAAGGGATGGAAAAAAGTATTTCAAGCAAATGGACACACACAAAAAAGCTGGGGTAGCAATACTTATATCAGACAAAACAGATTTCACAGCAAAGTCCATAAAAAGAGACAAAGAAGGGCATTTCATATTATTTTAGGGAAAATCCATCAAGAAGATATAACCCTTATAAATATATTTGCACCCAACTTAGGAGCACCCAAATATATAAGGAAAATTTAGAAAGACTCCAAGAAAGATATAGACAGCAACACACTCATGGTAGGGGACTTTTACACCCTACTGTCAACAATGGACAGATCTTTCAAGCAAAGAAACACCAAAGATATTGAACCACTGAACAACACTCTAGATCAAATGGACTTAGTCAATATATATAGAAGTTTTCACCCCCAAAGAAGCAAAATATACATACTTCTCAAGTGCACATGGAACATTTTCAAAGATAGACCACATGGCAGGACACAAAACAAGCCTTCACAAATTCAAGAAAATTGAAATTATATCAAGCATCTTCTCAGATCACAATGGCTTAAAATTGGGAATCAACCTCAAGGAAAAAACTCAAAAACATTGAAAATCATGGAGAATGAATAACATGCCATTAAATAATGAATGGGTTAACAATGACATTAAGGAAGAAATAAAACAGTTTCTGGAAACTAATGATAATGAACACACAACAACCCAAAACCTGTGGGATCGACCGAAAGCAGTCTTAAGAGGAAAGTTCAGAGCAATACAGGCCTACCTAAAAAAGCTAGAAGTATCTCTAATAAAAAAATTTAACCCTACAGCTATAAAAACTAGAGGAAGAACAACAAGCAAAGCCCAGATCAAGTAGAAGGAAGGAAATCATCAAGATCAGAGCAGAATTAAATGACATAGAGTCTAAAGTAACAATTCAAAAGATCAACAAGAGTAGGAGCTGGTTCTTTGAAAAGATAAACAAAATTGACAAGCCTTTAGCCAGGCTCATCAAGAAAAAAAGAGAGAGAACCCAAATAAATAAAATCAGAAATGAAAGAGGAGAAATCACAACTGATACCACAGAAATATAAAGAATTATAAGAAATTATTACGAACAACTGTATGGCAAGAAATTTGACAACCTAGAGGAAATGAACAGATTCCTGGAAAACTATAGTCTGCCCAAACTGAATCAAGAAGAAGCAGAAACTCTGAATAGACCAATAACAGCTAGAGAAATTGAAGCAGTAATCAAAAAACTCCCAGCACACAAAAGCACAGGACCAGATGGCTTCACAAGTGAATTCTACAAAACATTTAGGAAAGAACTAACTCCTATCCTCCTCAGACTATTCCAAAAGATACAAGAAGAGGGAAGACTCCCAAACTCGTTCTATGAAGCCAGTATAACCCTAATTCCAAAACCAGGTCAAGACACAACAAAGAAAGAAAACTACAGACCAATATCGCTGATGAACATAGATGCTAAAATCCTCAACAAAATATTGGCAAACCGGATCCAGCAACACATTAGAAAGATCATACACCACGATCAAGTAGGATTCATCCCAGAGATGCAAGGATGGTTTAATATTCGCAAATCAATAAACGTAATACACCACATAAACAAAATGAAAGACAAAAACCACATGATCATATCAATAGATGCAGAAAAAGCATTTGATAAAGTACAACACCCATTTATGATAAAAACTCTCAGCAAAATGGGAATAGAGGGAGAATACCTCAACATAATAAAGGCCATATATGAGAAACCTGAAGCCAACATCATACTCAATGGGCAAAAACTGAGAGCATTCCCCCTGAGATCAGGAACAAGACAAGGATGTCCGCTCTCTCCACTCCTATTCAACATAGTCTTGGAAGTTCTAGCCACAGCAATCAGACAAGAAAGAGAAATAAAAGGCATCCAAAGTGGAAAAGAGGAAAAAAAAGTGTCATTATTTGCAGATGACATGATAGTGTACATAGAAAATCCTTTAGACTCCACAAAAAAACTACTCAATCTAATAAGTGAATTCGGCAAAATAGCAGGATACAAAGTCAATATTAAGAAATCGAAGGCATTTTTATACACCAACAATAAAAACTCAGAGATAGAAACTGAAAGAAAAATCCCATTTACCATAGCAACAAGAAAAATAAAATACCTAGGAATAAACTTAACCAAAGAGGTAAAAGACCTGTACACAGAAAACTACATAACACTGAAGAAAGAAATTAAAGAAGATACAAATAAATGGAAGCGTATACCATGCTCATGGATGGGAAGAATCAACATCATTAAAATGTCCATACTACCCAAAGCAATTTATAGATTCAATGCAATCCCTATTAAAATACCAGCAACATATTTCACAGACCTAGAACAAATACTTCAAAAATTTATATGGAACCAAAAAAGAGCCCGAATAGCCACAGCAATTTTGAGGCAGAACACAGTAGGAGGAATCACAATACCTGATATCAAACTATACTACAAGGCCACGGTAATCAAAACAGTCTGGTACTGGCATAAAAACAGACATATAGATCAATGGAACAGAATAGACAGCCCAGAAATAAGCCCAGGTTCATATGGGGAAAGAACATCAAATGGAGTGAAAAGAGCCTCTTCAACAAATGGTGTTGGGAGAACTGGACAGGGACATGCAAAAAAATGAAACGAGACCACCAGCTCACACCATACACCAGAATAAACTCAAAATGGATCAAAGACTTAAATGTAAGCCGTGACACCATAAAAGTCCTAGAGGAAAAAATAGGCATGAAAATTTCAGATATCCCACGTAGCAATATTTTCACTGATATATCTCCTAAGTCAAGGGAAAGAAAGGAAAGAATAAACAAATGGGACTACATCAAACTAAAAAGTTTCTGCTCAGCTAGAGAAAACATCAGCAAGATGCAAAGGAAACCAACCATATGGGAAAATATATTCGCCAATGACATCTCAGACAAGGGATTGATCTCCAAAATATATAAAGAACTCATACGACTCAACACCAAGAAGACAGACAACCCAATTAAAAAGTGGGCAAAGGACCTGAACAAACACTTCTCCAAAGAAGACATACAGAGGGCCCATAGACATATGAAAGTATGCTCAACATCACTAGCCATCAGAGAGATGCAAATTAAAACCACAATGAGATACCACCTCACACCAGTCAAAATGGCAATCATCAACAAATCAACCAACAACTTGTGCTGGAGAGGATGTGGAGAAACGGGAACCCTGGTGCATTGCTGGTGGGAATGCAGACTGGTGCAGCCACTGTGGAAAACAGTTTGGAATTTCCTTAAAAAACTAAAAATGGAACTGCCTTTTGAACCAGCAATTCCATTGCTAGGATTATATCCAAAAAATCCCAAAACACCAATTCAAAAGAACCTATGCACTCCAATGTTCATAGCAGCACTATCTACAATAGCCCAGTGCTGGAATCAACCTAAATGCCCATCTGTAGATGAGTGGATCAAAAAACTATGGTACATTTACACAATGGAATTCTATGTAGCAGAAAGAAAGAAGGAACTTCTATCATTTGCAACAACATGGATGTAACTAGAGAAAATTATGCTTAGTGAAATAAGCCAGGCAACAAAAGAAAAATACCTTATGCTGTCACCTATTACAGGAAACTAATGAACAACACAAACAAATGAGCAAAATTGAACCAGAGGTATGTAAACAAGAAGTAGACTAACAGTAACAAGGGGGGCGGGGGGGAGGAAAAGAAAGGTGTAAGGGGAAAGGTCAAGTTTAAAAAATATATATATATATATGAATGACCCACAGACAGGGGCAACTGAGTGGAGACTAAATGTGGGGGAAGGGAGGGACAGGGTGCAGGGAAACAAGAGGGCTAAAAAAGTGAGACAACTGTAATGGAAAAACAAACAAAAAATTTTTTTAGTGGGGGAAATATGAAAATATGAAGAATGGAAATGCCTGTTCAGTGAATATTAGGACAAAGATTTTCCTTCATGTTGTATATTTTTCTCCCTATTTGATCCCTTCAGAGTTTGGCATTCTAAACAAGTAAGTAATGACATAAGTTCCTTTGCATAGAACTAATAAGGCCAGTTGTCAAGAGAGGTTTTTTTTTTTTTTTTTGACCAAGTCTTTGACTGGAATGTCAAGCCTAAAGGAAACATACTCGGGCTCAGATTGTTACCAGAAAGCCCTGAGGAACTGGGAATGACTTTCAAAGGTAATAAAAGCCCGTGAGATAAAAGGCCTGGTACCATGGTTGGTTGTACGGTCCACAGCAATCTTTCCAGGGAAGGAACGAATGTTGTTTTCCTGAAAGATGGCTAGAAGGGACCTTAAGGCACAAGGAAAAACCAGAAAGACTTGGAAAAAACAGGTGTGTACAGGCAAGGATGAATGCCAGATATGTGGCTCAGCTTCTGTGGCCTGAAGAACAGACTGAAGGTCACCCCAAATATTCCTTGGGTAAGTTCCAGCAAAGCAGAACTAAAGATCATAAGTGATCATTTGCTGCTCTTGTTATGTTTATGCAAACGAACAGGATAAATTAAAAATAGACTTAATGTAGTCCCTTTAAAGACAAGGAGGGTAACCTTAGGGAGAAAAATTATTATTCAAGGAAAATCACAATGATCAGTAGTAGAGTATAAAACAGGGCAACTAACCATCTTAAAAGTTTCTTCTCCAGATTTAGTGACTTGTTTGTGGGTTATGTTACATAAATTAACACGTGTTTTTTGTTTTCAAAGGACATAAGCCTATGATCGCATTACCTGAGTGATTATCTGTACACATAAGCCTCACTTAATCCTCTCTGCAGCGCTGCCCCCTGAGACTCAACGGTTTGGCTGAACTAAATGGCTGGGTTGGGGAAGAATGGGGTGGCCTGTGGGCTTCACTTTAAACCTCTTTTCTCTTTTCTATCCTAATGGCTTGGTCAGTAAGGGCCCAGAGGTCTGAGAGGGGGGAAACCTAAACTATTTCCCTCAGCCCAAACTAAGTATGGTGGGCAAAAGGGTTTTGGACAGGTGAGATGTGCCTAGCACACCTTCCTCCAAAGAAGCCCTTGCTTTTTGTTTGTTTGTTTGTTTTTGTTTTGTTTTGTTTTTTCTTCTTTCTCCTAATGTGGAACATTGAAAAATTAATCCCTGCCTTTTGTCATCTAGTAGTTATGGATTGAATGATGTCTTTTAACCCTTTTCGCCAAATCTGTTGCCCCCAGAGCACAACAAGGAGGCCAGCCTGGTAAACAAAGCACGCTGTTGTCGGGGGACAGCCAACTGACCTGGAGTCTGCACGATCTTTTCCCATGTGGGAAGGCCAACCTCCCCTCCACACCCCCACTATTATTAGGGTTTTCTGGACCCAAGGGTAGGTAGGACGATGACCATGTCCAATTTGAAGCAGCTAGAGGAGCTTGAGACCTTCACCCATTGTCCTTTACAAGATTACAAAGGGTCTTAATATCCGAGAGGGAGGGATAGTTATTTTTCACGAACCATGGGTATGGACTTGGGGGTTATTGCTGGGGGAGGGAGATGCTGGAGGGAAGGCAGTAAAGGGGAGAAAATTGGAACTATTGTAACAATATAATCAATAAAATACCAGAAAAGAAAAAAAGAAAAAGGCAGAAATTGCAGGGCACCAAATCTGGGTCATAAAGCCACTGAGTCACCTGGATGATTTGATGTTTTGCCAAATAGCTCTGCATGAGACCTGATGTATGAACAGGCACGTTGTTGTGATGAAGCTGCCAATAACCAGTTACCCATAGCTGCAGCCTTCCGAATCATCTGAACAGTTTCTGTGGAGGAACATTCAAGCTTAACACAAAATTTGATGCAGGCAGATTTGTTACTTCACTCGCTGAGTTCTTTTGAATGTGATGGCCATGCAGTACACATGCTCACTCAACACCACCTCCACTGACTAGTACAGTGAAGTCGTGCATTCCAGTTGACTCTCCTTGCCTGCCAGGTTACATCAATGTTGATCAAACTGTTCTCGTTATATTAACAATGGCTGGACTTTTTCTGGGCTGACCTTGTATGTGCCACATGTTCTTTATTCAATTGTCTATCAATGGACACTTAGTTTGCTTCCATATCTTAGCTATTGTAAAAAACACTGCAATAAACATACAAATTAGTATTTTGGATTACTTCAGATAAGTACTTAGAAGTGGGATTGATAGGTCATGTGGTAATTTTATTTCATGGATGTACCTTGAGGGTATTATGCTAAGTGAAATAAGTCAAACACAAAAAGATAAACACCATATGATTTCACTTATATGTGGAATCTATAGAAGAAAATCAACAAACAAAACAGAAATATACTCATACATAGAGAGAACAAAAACTGATGTCTGTCAGGTGCGAGGAGTATTGGCGGACTGGGTGTAAAAGGTGAAAAGGTTAAGATGTGTAAGTTGGCAGCTACAAAATAGTTACAGGGATGTAACACACAGCATAGGAAATATAGTCAATATTGTAATAATTATATATGGTGTCAGGGGATTACTAGACTTATTGAAGGGATTACTTCATAAGTTACACAAATGTCTAACCACTGTGATGTACACCTGAAGGTAATATAATGCTGAATGTCAACTGCAATAAAAAATAAAACAAAATTAAAAATGGAAAAGACAACTTCTGTTTTCATTCAGTTATACCAGACCTTTTGTGGGTCTTTGGTATAATAATACTTATGATTTCTTAAGTACCTGATTTATGTCAGTTTACATACTCTGGTACTGGCTGCCCAGAACTATATTTAAAAGTATTCTGGGCCTATGGATGGCCTCACTGGTAGAATGTTGTGAAGGATTGTCAATGTCTGACACAGGCTCTGGAGAAATAAATGCAACATGAGCATGCATTTATCAGCTCTCTACAAGACCACATAATCCACACAGCAGTCTTTTGAAGTAGTTATCATGATTTGCATTTTACACATGATGAAACCAAGCTTCTACTTCCACTTTCAAACATGTGATTATTTGCACTTTTGCTTTCAACCTCTCTTTGCCCTCAACAAAAAGTCATTTCTCTCTCCTTATGTCTTGCTCAAAGTTAGCCTCCTTGATGTAGCTTCCTCTGACTATTCAGACCCTTACTGACTTCTCCATTCTCTGAGCTGTGGAAGGACACATGACCGTATGCTCCCTCCAGGAGGAATTCTTTTTCCTTGAACCCTCATAATACCTTGTACAGTATATGTTCTATGGGTCTTATAAAAATCTTTCTTGATGGATACACTAAAATGACAAGGGCTAGGGGAAAACTAAGAAAAAAAAAACACACACACACAAAACAACTTACTAGTAGTCTGAGTTTAAGATAACAAAAATAAGAACTGAAATCCACCCTTGAAAATCTTGTCAAAATGTAAGGAAGCTGAGTAAGCAAACATATCTCAAATTGTCATAAAATTAGCCCTTTAAGTTTAAAATAAAAGATCTTCTCCTACATTTGTGCTCCCTGCTGTCTCTTTCATTTTTAATTCATTAAGTGCAATTTGCTTGGTGCTGAACACCATTTGTAACTGATGAGCTGACAGAGACTAGCCCTCTTAGATTTAAACTATTTTTATTTTGCATTGCCAGATCCCTACGGTGAGCAGGCAACCTGCAGTCCTGCTTAAGATGGAAAAAAACAATAAAAGAAACTTAGGCCCTGGCTGGTGAGGCACAGTGGGTTCGCTGGTGTCCCACAAACCAAAAGGTCACAGGTTCAATTCCTGGTCAGGGCACATGCCTGAGTTATGGGTTTGGTCTCTTTGGTCCCTGGTTGGGGTATGTATGAGAGGAAACTGATATTCCTCTCTCTCATTGATGTTTCTCTCCCTTTTTTCTTCCTCCCTTTCTCTCTCTCTAAAAATAAATAAATAAAATCTTTAGAAAAAAAAAGAAACAGTATATATTATGTTTTCAATTACAAGAAACTTCCTAATGGCCACATATTATATAAAAGTTCCAATTTTAGAGATGAATAATTTGAAGTTCAGGAAATAGAAAATTATTTGGGTCATGTTTATGACTCCCTTTGTTAAGTACCAGTCTGAAGCCCTTTTCAGTTAGCCTTTGTTTTCCTTCCCAGCCTTGACTATGAATGAATGAGCAATACAGGGATTATAGATTATGGTGTAGAAACAAACTTTTAATGTCATTGAATCATAGGTAACATCCCACAAATATGCAGAGTATTTTATGTGATCTAAGTATTATCCTTCTGTCTCATTTTCCATTTTGATAAACTATGAAGTAGGCAGGGCCTGTACACAACACTCCCCCCAAAAGATAATGGGTTGTCTCAGGATACACAGCTATTTAATATTAGATCAAGGACTAGAGTTCTCAATTCTTCCTCCTAACAATACTATATCCTCAAAATAGTTTGTGGGAAAATCATGGCTTTGCAGTTATAAGAATTTAGATAGAAATTTCAGTCTTAATTCAAAGCCAAAGTTGTGAGACCTAGGGAAAATTACCTCTCTGAGCCTTATATCCCACATCTGTAAAATATGTATTGCAAAGTAGGTATGATGAATTGAGACACTATATATAATGTTCTTGTTATCCAATATATATTAATAACAGAAACCACCTATAGTATCATATTTTCTGCAGGTATTGGAAGGTTACCACTAAACATCCTTGATCCAAGCTCCAGTTTCCATCTAAAGATTCCTGGGAAGTTGATTCTACCTAAGTCTCTTGATGTGGAACAAATGGCTTTAAACTAAATTACTTAATATGTAACCTTGTACAGAATTTCTCCTTAGCAACAATCATAGCACTTATAATTGATTATTATATGCCTGTTTTCCCTACTAGACAATGAGCTAATCAAGAAAGGAATCATACAGCCCTGGCTGGTGTGGCTCAGTGGATTGAGCACCAGCCTGTGGACCAAAGGGTTGCTGGTTCAATTCCTGGTCAGGGCAGATGCCTGGGTTGTGGGCTAGGTCCCCAGTTGGGGATGCGTAAGAGGCAACCACACATTGATGTTCCTCTCCCTCTCTTTCTTCCTCTCTTCCCCTCACCCTAAAAATAAATAAATAAAATATTTTAGAAAAAGACAAGAATCATACAATTTCATATCTGTATCCTGAGGGCCTAGCACACTTCCTTATACATAGAGGTGCTCAGTAATTCTTTGTTGAACTATGGCAGACATAGTTAGAACTAGATATTAGAAAAGGTGGTCTTACTGTTACCCATTCCCTATATATCTCATCTACTATTCTTCCCTGATGTGAGTGAAAAACCCAGTACTGCTTCAGCGTATCTCAGCATGTTTTTGCATTACAGATACCTGAGTTAATCAGATAGCAACACAGACAAAGACTTGTGGGAGTGAAACCAATGGTCAGGAGACAGATACCCCAGCCCTGGACTTCAGTCACCTTAGCCAGGACAGTGATAAGCCTTGGAAACCCTTGAAAATGTATTTTGCTTGGATAAATGAGTGGTTTAGTTTGTGGCTACTATTTTCTTAGAAGAGTTTCAGATTAGCCCAGGTCCTAGGTCAAGATAATTATTTAGCAGGTTTGTAACAACAGACAACTATTGTTTAAATATATGGTATATTCATCCACCCTTAAGTGAAAACAAGAGAATTACTTACGTGCTGTGCCCCAGGCATAATCAGGCAATAAATTTGGACAGTAAGTCAGATTATGGAGGATGTGAAAAGACAAAGTGAGAAGGGGTGGGATTCTCTAACATCTGAAGTAGCAGCAGCAAACTTAGTTCTGAGCTCTTGCTGATAGAGTGCCCTATTTTCTCTGGCTTATATTCCTAATCCCCTGATGCTGGGACAGATAGAGATGGTAGAACTTTGGGCTCTGCCGGTTGAGAGCTGTGTAACCTCAGGCAAGTTAATCTTTTTGATCTTTTTTTTTTTTTTATCATAAGATGGGACCAATAATATTCACTACAGAGAACTTGTCAATCATTCATGTAACAAATCTTGACTGAATATCCATTATAGGCCAGGAACTATATTGGGAACTAGAAAATGGTACCAAGCCCTCATAAATCATAAGTAATGCTGAAGTCGAAAGAAACTTCAATTTTTTAATTGGTGGAAATCCTTAAGTTTCTAACTTGTTCCCTTCGCATCCCTCTATTCATTGCCTGCCATTCCATTGCTTTCTGGTTATTTATCCAGGGCAAAGATAAAGAAAGCTGAGGTGGCTAAAATAGGAAAGTAAGAAAAAACCAATGGACAATATAAATTTGGAAGATTTTTTGTGGAATTGGTTCATCATCTCCATGTATTATAATTGTTATGTGAAATACTATGTTCTTATTATAGATTTAAAATCAAAATATAGAGTACCCATTATGGCTATCAAATGTCCTAAACCCCAGTCCAGTATTTATTATTTTATAGAATATTCAGTGACTTCCACTGGGGTTTCCAGCTGGCTATTGCCTTTGTCTCAGTGGTGTGAAAATGGTTCATGCAGCAGAATTAATGATTGAGACCTGTGTTGTTTCTAGCAGCTCAGAGGAAAAGATTGAGTGTTATACTGAACAATGGAGTTTGAGTAATACATCTCACATATGGGGTGCTGTAGAAGCCAGTGGAAATTTATTCTGGAAGCCCCACAATGTAAAACAAGACCTACAACCAAGACTACTTTACCCAGCAAGGCTCTGATTCAAAATGGAAGATAAATAAGGAGTTTCCCAGAAAAAACAGAGCTAAAAGAATATATTTACATGAAACCAGCATTGTAAGAGATGCTAAAGGGTCTGCTTTAAGAAGACGAAGAAACAGAGAGAGACAGAGAGGAACACAGGTAGAAAGGGGGAAAATCACAATGAATAAGTACCAATCAATAACAACCTTAAATGTAAATGGATTAAATGCACCAATCAAAAGATATAGGGTAGCTGAATGAATAAGGAAACATGACCCCATATATGCTGTCTAAAAGAGACCTACCTCAGAACAAAAGATCTATACAGACTGAAAGTGAAGAGAAAAATATATTTCAAGCAAATTGACATGAAAATAAAGTAGGGGTAGCAATACTTATATTAGATAAAACAGATTTCACAACAAAGGTCATAAAAGAGACAAAAAAGGGCATTTCATAATACTTAAGGGAAGAATCCAAAAAGAAGATATAACCCTTGTAAACATATATGCACCCAACATAGGAGCATCTGGACCTATAAGAAAATCCTTGGAGGAGTTCAAGAAAAATATCAATAGCAAAACACTCATACTAGGAGACTTTAACACCCCATTGTCAACAATGGACAGATCTTCCAAGCAAAACACATCAAGGATATTGAGGCGCTGAACAACATTGTAGATCAAATGGACTTAATTGACATATAGAGAACTTTTCACCCCAAAGAAGCAAAATATACATTCTTTCCAAATGCACATGGGACATTTTCAAAGATAGACCACACGGTAGGACACAAAGCAAGCCTCAACAAATTCAAGAAAATTGAACTAATATCAACCATCTTCCCAGATCATAATGGCTTGAAACTGGAAGCCAGAATTGAGGAAAATACTCAAAAACATTCAAATTCAGGGAGACTGAAAAACATGCTATTAAATAATGAATGGCTTAACAATGATATCAAGGATGCAATAAAAATTTTCTAAAAACAATTGGTGATGAACACACTACAGCCGAAAACCTATGGGACAAAGTGAAGACAACCCTGAGAGAAAAGTTCATACCAATACCGGCTTACCTAAAAAGGATTAAAGGATAGAGGAATCTCAAATAAACAACCTAAACCTATATATACAAGAAGTAGAGGAACAGCAACAAACAAAGCCCAGAACAAGTACAAGGAAGAAAATGGTTGAGAGTAGAGCAGAATTACATGACATAGAGACTTAACAATTCAAAGGAGCTGGTTCTTTGAAAAGATAAAAAAAAACTGACAAGCCTTTAACTAGACTCATCTAGAAAAACAGGGAGGACCCAAATATATAAAATAAGAAACAAAAGAGGAGAAATCACAACCAATACCACAGAAATACAAAGGATTGTAAGAAATTACTATGAACAACTATATGACAAGAAATTGGACAACCTGGGTGAAATGGAAACATTTCTGGAAATGTATAACCTTCCAAAACTGAACCAAGAAGAAATAGAAAACCTTAATAAACCAATAACAACCAATGAAGTTGAAGCAGTAATCAAAAAACTCCCAGCACATCAAATCCTGGACTGGATGGCTTCACAGGTGAATTTTACCAAGCACTGATTCCTACATTTCTCAAACTATTCCAAAAAATCAAAGAAACAGGAGGACTCCAACTCTTTCTATGAGGCCAGTATTATCCTAATTCCAAAACCAGGTAAAAACTCAGCATAGAAAGAAAATGACAAGTTCATATTCCTGATGAACATAGATGTTAAAATCCTCAAATTTTTTTGAGAAACCAAATCCAGCAATACATTAAGAAGATCATACACCATGACCATGTGGGATTCATTCCAGGGATGCAAGGATGGTTTAATATTCACAAATCAATAAACGTAATACACCACATAAACAAAATGAAAGACAAAAATCACACGATTATATCCATAGATGTTGAAAAACCATTCGATAAAGTACAACACCCATTCATGATGAAAACCCTCAGCAAAGTGGGAACAGAGGAAGCATACCTCAACATAATAAAGGCCATATACAAGAAATCTGAAGCCAACATCATATTCAATGGGCAAAAACTGAAAGCATCCCCCATAAGATCAGGAACAAGACAAGGATATCTGTTCTCTCCACTGCTATTCAACATAGTCATGGAAGTTCTAGCCACAGCAAACAGACAAGAAAGAGAAATAAAAGGCATCCAAATTAGAAAAGAGGATTTAAAACTGTCATGATTTGCAGATGGCATGATAGTGTACATAGAAAACCCCATAGACTCAATGAAAAAACTACTCGACCTAATAAGTGAATTCAGCAAAATAGCAGGGTACAAAGTCAATATTCAAAAATAAAAGGCATTTCTGTATACCAGCAATGAAATTTCAGAGACAGAAACTAGAAAAAAAATCCCATTTACTATAGCAACAAGAAAAGTAAAGTCCCTAGGAATAAACTTAACCAAGGAAGTGAAAGACCTTTACTTGGAAAACTACATAACACGGAAGAAAGAAATTAAGAATACAGAGAAATGGAAACATATACTGTGCTCATGGATGAGAAGAATTAACATCATTACAATGTCCATACTACACAAAGCAATTTATAGATTCAATGCAATTCCTCTTAAAATACCAATGACATATTTCACAGACCTAGAACAAATACTTCAAAAATTACAGAACCAAAAGCAACCTCAAATAACCCCAGCAAGCTTGAGAAAGATGAACAAAGTAGCAAGAATCACAATATCTGATGATCAAACGTTACTACAAGGCCACTCTAACAAAACAGTCTGGTACTGGCATGAGGACAGATACATAGATCAAAGGAACAGAACAGAGAGCCCAGAAATAATACCAGGTTTCTGCGGTCAATTAATATTTGACAAAGGGGGAAGGAACATAAAATGGAGTGAAAAGAACCTCTTCAACAAATGGTGTTGGGAGAACTGAACAGGGGCATGCAAAAATAAATAAATAAATAAAACCAGACCAAATTACATCCTACACCAGAATAAACTAAAGATGGATAAAAGACTTAAATGTAAGTTGTGACACCATTAAAGTCATAGAGGAAAAAATAGGCAGGAAAAACTCAGACACCCCATGCAGCAATAATTTTGCCAATAGATCTCCTAGGGCAAGTGAAATAAAGGAAGGAATAAACAATTGGGACCACACCAAAGTAAAGTTTCTTCTCAGTGAAATAAAACTTCAGTACAATGAAAAGGAAATGAACCATATGGGAAAACATATTTGCTAATAATAGCTCAGATAAAGATTTGATATTCAAAATATATAAAGAACATATGACTCAACACCAAGAAGACAAATAATCCAATTAAAAATGGGCAAAGGGCCTGAATAGATATTTCTCCAAGGAAGATGTGCAGAGGGCCCATAGGTATATGAAGGAATACTCAACATCACTAGCCATCAGAGACATGCAAATTAAAACCACAATGGGATACCACATCACACTGGTCACAATGACCATCATTAACAAACCAACATTAAATGTTGGTGATGATGTGGAGAAAAGGGAAGCCCAGTGCACAGTTCATAGGAATACAGACTTGTGCAATCACTGTGAAAATTTGTATGGAATTTCCTCAGAATACTAAAAATGATACTGCCTTTTGACCCAGCAATTCCACTGCTTGGAATATACCCTAAGAATCCAGAAACACCAATTCAACACTTATGCACCCTTGTGTTCATAGCAGCACTCTTTACAATAGCCAAGTGGTGGAAACAGCCTAAGTGCCCATCTGTAGATAAGTGGATTAAAAAACTGTGGTACATTTACACAATGGAATACTATGCAGCAGCAAGAAAGGAGGAACTCCTATTATTTGGGACAACATGGATGTAACTGGAGAGTATTATGCTTAGTGAAATAAGCCAGGCCGTGAAAGAAAAATACCATATGATCTCACTTAATACAGGAATATAATGAACAATAGAAACAATTGAGCAAAATACAACCAGAGGCATATGCACCCAACATAGGAGCACTCAAATACATAAAGCAAATACTAGAAGACCACAAAAAGGATATCAACAACAACACACTCATAGTAGGGGACTTCAACAGTCCATTATCAACAATAGACAGATCATCAAAGCAAAGAAACACCAAGGATAGACAGGCATTGAACAACACACTAAACCACATGGATCTAACTGATATATATAGAACTTTTCACCCCAAAGAAGCAAAATATACATTCTTTTCAAGTGCACATGGGACATTTTCAAAGATAGACCACATGATAGGTCACAAAACAAGCCTCAACAAATTCAAGAAAATTGAAATCATATCAAGCATCTTTTCAGATCACAATGCCTTGAAAGTAGAAATCAACCTCAGAGAAAAAAATGAAAGACACCCAAACTCATGGAGATTGAATAACATGCTATTAAATAATGAATGGGTTAACAATGACATCAAAGAAGAAATCAAGAAATTTCTAGAAACTAATGATAATGAGCACACAACAGCCCAAAACCTGTGGGACACAGCAAAAGCAGTCCTGAGAGGGAAGTTCATAGCAATACAGGCATATTAGAAAAGGATAGAAGAATCTCAAATAAAAAACCTAACCATAAACCTACAAGAACTAGAACGACAACAAAAAACAAAGCCTAGGGCAAGAAGAAGGAATGAAATCATCAAGATCAGAGCAGAACTAAATGAAATAGAGACTAAACAAACAATCCAGAAGATCAACAAAACTAGGAGTTGGTTCTTCGAAAAAATAAACAAAATCGACAAGCCTCTAGCCAGTCTAATCAAGAAAAAAAGAGAGAAGACACAAATAAACAAAATCAGAAATGAAAGAGGAGAAATCATGACTGATACCTCAGAAATACAAATGATAGTTAGAAATTACTTCAGACAACTGTACGACAAGAAATTTGACAATCTAGAACAAATGGACAAATTTCTAGAAACATACAACCTTCCAAAACTGAATCAAGAAGAAGTAGAAAGTCTCAACAGACCAATAACAAAAAAGGAAATTGAAACAGTAATCCAAAATCTCCCTGCACACAAAAGCCCTGGACCGGATGGCTTCACAGGCGAATTCAAAAATCATTCAGGGAAGAACTAACTCCTACCCTCCTCAAACTGTTCCAAAAAATCCAAGAAGAGGGGAAAATCCCAAACTCTTTCTATGAAGCCAGTATTATCCTAATCCCCAAGCCAGGTCAAGACACAACAAAGAAAGAAAACTACAGGCCAATATCACTGATGAACATCGATGCTAAAATCCTCAATAAAATATTGGCAAACAGAATCCAGCAATACATCAAAAAGATCATACACCATGATCAAATGGGCTTCATTCCAGGGATGCAAGGATGGTTTAATATTCGCAAATCAATAAATATAATACACCACCTAAACTGAATGAAAGACAAAAATCACATGATCATATCAATAGATGCAGAAAAAGCATTTGGTAAAGTACAACACCCATTTATGATGAAAACACTCAGCGAAATGGGAATAGAGGGAGCATACCTTAACATAATTAAGGCTATATATGAGAAGCCTGAAGCCAACATCATACTCAATGGACAAAAACTGAAAGCATTCCCCCTGAACTCAGGAACTAGACAAGGTTGTCCACTCTCTCCACTCCTTTTGAACATAGTGTTGGAAGTCCTAGCCACAGCAATCAGACAAGAAAAAGAAATAAAAGGCATCCAAATTGGGAAAGAGGAAGTAAAACTTTCATTATATGCAGATGACATGATAGTATACCTAGAAAATCCTATAAACTCCACTGAAAGACTACTCGATATAATAAGTGAATTTGGCAAAATTGCAGGGTACAAAATAAATATACAGAAATCTAAGGCATTTCTGTACACCAACAATAAAATAGCAGAGACAGAGGCCAAAAAGAAAATACCATTTACTATAGCAACAAGAAAAATAAAGTACCTAGTAATAAACTTAACCAAAGAGATAAAAGACCTGTACTCTGAAAATTACATAACATTGAAGAAAGAAATTAAGGAAGAAACAAATAAATGGAAGCAAATACCATGTTCTTGGATGGGAAGAATCAGCATCATCAAAATGGCCATACTACCCAAAGCAATTTACAGATTCAATGCAATCCCTATTAAAATACCAATGACATATTTCACAGACCTAGAAAAAATACTCCATAAATTCATATGGAACCAAAAAAGACCCCGAATAGCAAAAGCAATCTTGAGACAGAAGAACACAGCAGGAGGAATCACAACACCAGATATCAAACAATACTACAAAGCCACTGTAATCAAAACAGTATGGTACTGGCATAAGAACAGACATATAGATCAGTGGAACAGAATAGAGAGTCCAGAAATAAACCCAGGCCTCTATGGTCAACTAATATTTGACAATGGAGGAAGAAACATAAAATGGAGTGAGAAGAGCCTCTTCAACAAATGGTGCTGGGAGAACTGGATAGGGACCTGCAAAAAAATGAAACTAGACCACCAACTTACACCACACACAGGAATAAACTCAAGATGGATCAAAGACTTAAATGTAAGCCGTGACACCATAGAAGTCCTAGAGGAAAACATAGGCAAGAAAATATCAGATATCTCACGTAACAATCTCTTCACGGATATATCTCCTAAAGCAAGAGAAATAAAGGAAAAAATAAATAAATGGGATTACATTAAACTAAAGAGTTTCTGTTCAGCAAAAGAAAACATCAGCAAGATGAAAAGGAAACCAACCATACGGGAAAACATATTTGCCAATGACATCACAGACAGGGGACTGATTTCCAAAATATGTAAAGAGCTGATACGACTCAACATCAAGAAAACAAACAACCCAATTAAAAAATGGGCAAAGGACCTGAACAAACACTTCTCCGAAGAGGACATACAGAAGGTCCATAGACACATGAAAAAATGCTCAACATCATTAGCCATCAGGGAGATGCAAATAAAAACCACAATGAGATAACATTTTATACCAGTCAGAATGGCCATCATCAACAAATCAACAAGCAACAAGTGCTGGCGAGGATGTGGAGAAAAGGGAACCCTACTGCACTGTTGGTGGGAATGCAGACTGGTGCAGCCACTATGGAGAACAGTATGGAATTACCTCAAAAGATTAAAAATGGAACTGCCTTTTGAACCAGCGACTCCACTACTAGGATTATACCCGAAGAATCTTGAAACACCAATTCAAAAGAACTTATGCACCCCTATGTTCATTGCAGCACTGTTTACAATAGCTAAGTGCTGGAAACAACCTAAGTGCCCATCTGTAGATGAGTGGATCAAAAAACTGTGGTACATTTACACAATGGAATACCATGTAGCAGAAAGAAAGAAGGAACTCCTGACATTTGCAACAACATGGATGAAACTAAGAAGAATTATGCTTAGTGAAATAAGCCAGGCAAAGAAAGAAAAATAGCATATGATATCACCTAATACAGGAAACTAAAGAACAACACAAACAAAGGAACTAAATAGAACCAAGAGCAGAATAGCAGTCAATAGGGGGGAGGGGAGTGGGAGAGAAGGGGGTTAAGTAAGGGAAGGGTTTAGTCAAAGAACCTGTATAAAAGACTCATGGACATGGACAACGGGGAGGGATATGATTGCGAGAGAGGGGGTGGGTTGGGTGGGGGAGAGAAATTAGGGGGAAAGGGGACAACTGTAATTGAAAAACCAAAAAAAGAATACAACCGAAGGCATGTAAACAAGGAACAGACTGATATTGACCAGAGGGGCTGAGGGAGGGTGAGAAGTGGCAAAAGAAAGGGAAGGGTCTAGTTAAGGAATTAATATAAATGACCCATGGAAACAACAGGGGGGTGATTGATTTTGGGAGAAAGGATGGTGTGCATGGCATGGAAGAACAATGGGGAAAAAATGGGACTACTGTAATAGAACAATAATAAACTGGAAAAAAGCTGAACAAATTGAAAAAAAAAACAATAATTAATCGTAGGTCTAGCAAAGAACTGAGTAAACAGAAAAAACCACTGCCCCCCCAAATTAAAGAGATACATAGGGGATACCTAAAAATCACACTGTACCAGAGTAAAAACATATATGAAAACCAGAGCCTGTATAAAATCTTGGACTACAATTGACAAATTGCTGGAGGCTAAATGTGAACAACTCAGAGTTAACAGCTGCAAGGGGGATCAATCATAGGGGCCCCACATTTTTATGAGTTTTACCTCCAGAAGCTCAACTTTGTCTTCACAGTGAATATTAAAGAAAAATCCCCTCTTGTTTCTAGCAGAAGGGAGAAAAAGACTATTATGAAATATTCCAGAGCATTGTATTATTCCTTTTTTAAAGTATATTTTATTGATTATGTTGTTACAGTAGTTCCAATTTCTTTTTCCCTTTGCTCCCCTCTGCCCAGTACCCTCCTTCCTTCCAGCTATCCCACACCCTTAGTTCATGTCGATGGGTCATGCATATAAGCTCTTTGGCTTCAGCCTTTCATATATTATTCTTAACTTCCCACTGTCTATTTAGTACCAAACAATTATGCTTCTTAATCCCTGTACCATTTCCCCATTTCTCCCCCTTCTCCCTCCCAGCAGATAACCCTCCAGATGATCCTCATACGTATTATTCTGTTCCTATTCTGGTTTGCTTAGTTGGAATTTGTTTTTATTTTTTAGATTCATTTGTTGATAGTTGTGAGTTTGTTGTCATGTTTTTGAAATCATTTTATTTTATTTTTTAATACGCATTATTGATTATGCTGTTACAGTTGTTCCAATTTATTTTCTCTTTGTTCTCCTCAACTTAGTGACCCCCCCTGCCTCCAGCTGTCCCACCGCCTTAGTCCATGTCCATTTGTTACGCATACAGTTCTCTACATCTTCCTATCTACTCCACTTTCTCCTACTATGCTTGTTAATTCCTGTACCATCTCCCTCCCTTTCCTGCTTCCCCCTCCCAACTGACCTCCCCCCAATATGTTCCCCATATCTATAATTATTTCCCCACTCCCATTGCCTACTTAGTTTGCCTTTGTTTTGGTACCCTAGCTTCTGTTGTTGGTTGTTGTGATACAGTTTTCATTTTAATGTTCATAGTTTTGATCCTCTTTCTCCTAAATAAGTCCCTTTAACATTTCACGTAACAGTGATTTGGATCTGATGAACTCCTTTAGTTTAATTTTGTCCTGGAAGCACTTTCTCTGCCCTTCTATTCTGAATGACAGCTTTGCTGGATAGAGTAATCGTGGCTGTAGGTTTTTGCTTTTCCTTACTTTGAATATTTCTTGCCATTCCCTTCTTGCCTGCGGAGTTTCTTTTGATAAATCAGCTGATAGTCTTATTGGGACCTATTTCTATATAATTTTCTTCTTCTCTCTTGCTACTTTTAAGATTCTCTCTTTATCTTTATTTTTTGACATTTTGATAATGTGTCTTGGTGTGGTTCTCCCTGGGTTCAGTTTTTTTGAAATTCTCTGTGCTTTCTGGACCTGTAAGTCTATTTCCTTCCCCAAGTTAGGGAAGTTCTGCTTCATTATTTTTTCACATAATTTTTCAATTTCTAGTTCTTCTTCACCTTTGGGCAACCCTATCATTTTGATGTTGGCCTGCTTATAGCTGTCCCATAAGTTTCTGAGCCTCTCCTCATTTTCTTCCCCTTTTGTTTCCTCTTTCTGCACTGGTTGACTGTTTGTTCCTTCCCCATGTTCTGATTTGTTGATGTGATCCCTGGTTTTCTTTCCCTCACCACTAGTTTCATACATGTTTTCATTCATTTCAGCAGCACTAACCTTCACTCCTTCCCCATCTTGCTTTAGATCTGCTGTTATGTCTGTAAGGATTTTTATAATCAAAGCTCTGAACTGAACCCCAGAAAGATTATCTATCTGCTGGTCCATTAGATTATATATTTGCTAGCTGGTCAGCTGCATCACTGGGATCTCTATCATAATCTGTGCCATCCTGACAGTTTTGCGTTTACCTTTGCTTCCTGGGCAGGGTTGTCACACCTCCTATGCTATAGGGGGAAGAGCTCTGTGCACTTGTCACTATCAGGTGACCCTTCTCACCATACTATGTTGTTTTCTGTGGGGATGGGAGTCCAAGATGGATTCCTGCCATTCACTCTCTGCAGAGAGACCGGGAGCCTCCTCCTCCATACCCACCCACTCTGGGCCTCACAGTCCAAGGCAATGGAGGTCTTCCTTCCCCAGCTTTGGAATTGCAAGCTGACGGGTCTGGTCTGCAGCTGGGGGTGCTCCCCAGGCGCTTCTCTCCTCCCCTAAAAATGGGTGGCTGTGCTCACCACTGTCCCACCGCTGTTGCTGCTGCTGCAGCTGACAGCATAGCTTCAACTCTCTACCCTGGGTTCGCCCCTCCCACCTGTCCAGATGAGCACCACTTCTCCATAATTTCATATGCTGGACTTCCATTTATTTTCTGGAACTTCTGTTTATTTTCTGGCCTTCTGGCAGTTGTATTCCTTCTTAGTTATGGAGGGAGATGGAGCTTGTCAGTCTAGGCCTCCATCTTGGCTGGAAGTCCTGTGTGTGTTTCTTCTGATTGTTTTCTGCAGGCCAGGGAGGAAAGGCTAGGGGCGGGGTGGAACACACACACAGGAGCCCACTTGCCCTCTCTCCACTGCCTGTCCCAGGTTGAGTTGCACATGCACATGCACGCGCCCACAGGACTACCTCAGTCTGCCCACCCCTGCATGCAACCAGCTCACCCTTGCTGGTGCTCAGAAGTGCCAGGGGTCAGCCCACGCTGCGTGCAACTAGCCCGCCCTTCTAGTGCCCAGAAGCACCAGTGGTCTGCCTGCCACTGGCATGTGCAAGGAAGCACACTCACCCCTGACTGAGGCCAAAGGAGGGTGAAGTGAACTAGAGGTGCTTTGTAAAAGTTTTGGGCATTGGCTCTGGAGAAAGAGCTGGAAGAGCAGTGGACTATTCCCAGTACTGAATCATCCCCAGTGCTATGGGAGAACTCTCTTAAGCATACTACTCCCCTCCAAGTGGCATCAGCTGGAGGCAGCAGTTCAACAGCTGTATACAAGAAGTTCACACCATAAAGGCAGAAAATAAAAGCAGGTCAATCTAAGACCAGAAACAAGAAGAGCCACCTAAAATGGGGTGAAGGAGAAATAACACCCCAACAAAAGGAAAGGAAGAATTCCCAGAAGGAGGGATAGATAAAATAGAGGCAGGAAAACTATCAGACATTGAATTCAAAACAATGGTAAATGTGGAACTCAGTGAACTTAACAAACTCATAAAAAACTACAATGAACTTCAGGGAAACTACAAAGAACTCCAGGGAAGCTACAAGGAATGTACTGACAACTACACCAGTAGGAAAAAGCACATAGAAAATATCAGTAAGTGTCAAGAAGAAATGAACAATACAATTTCTGAACTGAAGAACACAATAGAAGGAATAAAACCAGGCTAAATGAAACAGAGGATCAGATTAGTGAGCTAGATGACAATGTAGAAGAAAAGTTCCCAGACAGTGCAACAAAATGAAAAAAAGACTTAAAAAGAATGAAGAGGGTTTAAGAGAGCTTAAGGACAACATGAAACACAACAATATTTATATCATAGGGATACCAGAAGCAGAAGAGGAGAAAGTGATAGAAAAACTGACTGAAAAAGTAATGACAGAAAACTTCCTGAACATGAGTAAAGAAAAAAAGGTTTCACAAGTACAGGAAGCACAGAGGGTCACAAAGAAAATGAACCCAAGGAGGCCCACTCCAAGGCTCATCATAATTAAAATGGCAACATTCAAAGACAAAGAGAGAATCTCAAAGGCAGCAAGAGGAAAGCAGCAAATAACATACAAGGGAGCTCCATAAGGCTATCAGCTGATTTCTGAACAGAAACACTACAAACCAGATGGGAATGGCAAAAAGTATTTCAAGCAATGAAAAACAAAGGCCTACAACCAAGACTGCTCTATCCGGCAAGGCTCTCTTTCAAAATGGAAGGTGCAATAGGGACCAGAATAAGGAAGACTGAAAGAACACATCTCCACCAAATCAGCATTGGAAGAGATGCTAAAGGGCCAGCTTTAAGAAGAAGAAGAAAAAGAGAGAGGGAGAGGAACATAGGTACAAAGGGAAATGAATAAATACCTGTTAATAATAACCTTAAATGTAAATGGATTAAATGCTCCAATTAAAAGACATAGGGTAGCAGAATGGATATGAAAACAGGACCTACATATATGTTGTCTACAAGAGACCCACAATCTACAGAGATTGAAAGTGAAGGGATAAAAAAAAGTAGTTCAAGCAAACAGACATGAAAAAAAAAAGAAGGTAAAGGTAGCCATACTTATATCAGACAAAACAGATTTCACAAAAAGGCCATAAAAAGGGACAAAGAAAGACATTTCATAATACATAAGGGAACAATCCAACAGGAAGATATAACCCTGGTAAACATATATGCACCCAGCATAGGTGCATCCAAATATATAAGGAAAATCTTGGAAGACTACAAGAAGAATATTGACAGCAACATACTTATAGAAGGGGACTTTAACACTCCATTGTCAACAATGGACAGATATTCATAGCAAAAAACACCGAACAAAGCCCTCAGCGAGTAGAAGAAAGGAAATCATCTAGATAAGGGCAGAATTAATTGACATAGAGACAAAACAAACAATTCAAAAGTTAAATAAAACCAGGATTCGGTTCTTTGAAAAGATAAACAAAATCAACAAGCCTTTAGCCGGGCTCATCAAGAAAAAAAGAGAGGACTCAAATAAACAAAATTGAAACAAAAGAGGAGAAATCACAACCTAATACAAAGGATTGTAAGAAATTATGAACAACTCTGTCACAAGAAACTTGACAACGTAGATGAAATGGACAAATTTCTGGAAGCATATAATCTTCCAAAACTGAATCAAGATGTAGAAAGCCTGAATACACTGATAACAACTAATGAAATTGAAGCAGTAATCAAAAAACTCCCAGCATACAAAAGCCCAGACCAGATGTCTTCACAGGTGAATTTTACAAAACATTTAGGGAAGAACTAATGGCTACCCTTCCCAAACTTTTCCAAAAATCCTAGAAGGGGAGAGACTCCCAAACTCATTCTATGGAGCCAGTATTACCCTAATTCCAAAACCAGGTCAAGACACAACAAAGAAAGAAAACTACAGGCCAATATTGCTGATGAACATAGATGCTAAAATCCTCAACACAGTGTTGGCAAACCGGATCCAGCAACACATTAGAAAGATCATACACCATGATCAAGTGGGATTCATCCCAGGGATGCAAGGATGGTTTAATATTCACAAATCAATAAATGTAATACACTACATAAACAAAATGAAAGACAAAAATCACATAATCATATCAATAGATGTAGAAAAAGCATTTGATAAAGTACAACACCCATTTATGATGAAAACACTCAGCAAAGTGTAAATAGAGGGGGCATACCTCAACATAATAAAGGCCATATATGAGAAACCTGAGGCCAACATCATACTCAATGTGCAAAAACTGAAAGCATTCCCCCTGAGATCAGGAACAAGACAAGGATGTTCACTTTCTCCACTCCTATTCAACACCGTCTTGAAAGTTCTGGCCACAATAATCAGACATGAAAAAGAAATAAAAGGCATCCAAATTGGAAAAGAGGAAGTAAAACTGTCATTATTTTCAAATGACATCATAGTGTCCATAGAAAACCATACAGACTCCATGAAAAAAAAAAACTCTTCGATCCAATAAGTGAATTAGCCAAAATAGCAGGTACAAAGTCAATATTCAGAAATCAAAGGCATGTATATACACCAATAATAAAATATCAGAGATAGAAACTAGAAAAAAATCCCATCTACTATAGCAACAAGAAAAATAATGTACCTAGGAATAACCTTATCCAAAGAGGTAACAGATCTGTACTCAGAGAACTATATAACACCGAAGAAAGAAATTAAGGAAGATACAAATAATTGGAAGCATATACAATGTTCATGGATGGGAAAATTAACATCATTAAAATGTCCATACTACCCAAAGCAATTTACAGAGTCAACGCAATCCCTATTAAAATACCAGTGACATATTTCACAGACCTAGAACAAATACTTCAAAAATTTATATGGAACCAAAACAGACCCGGAATAGCCACAGCAATTTTGAGACAGAAGTATACAGTAGGAGGAATCACAATACCTGATGTCAAACTATACTACAAAGCCACTGTTATCAGAACAGTCTGGTCCTGGCATAAGAACAGACATATAGATCAATGGAACAGAATAGAGAGCCTAGAAATAAACCCAGGTGTATATAGCCAACTAATATTTGACAAAGGGGGAAGAATCATAAAATGGAATGAAAAGAGCCTCTTTCCAATAGGTGCTGGGAGAACTGGTCAGGGTTGTCCAAAAAAAAAAAAAAAAAAAAAAAAAGGAAATAAACTACCAGATTATACCTTACACCAGAATAAACTCAAGATGGATCAAAGATTTAAAGGTGAGTTGTGACACCATAAAAATCCTAGAGGAAAACATAAGCAGAAAAATTTTAAATCTCCCATGTAGCAATATTTTCACATATATATCTCCTAAGGCAAAAGAAATAAAGGAAAGAATAAACAAATTTGACTACAGTAGTCACTCTCTATATCGCAGTTCACTTATCACGGCCTCACTGTATCACGGGACTTTTAAAAATATTATATTTAATGACTTATCACGGATTTTTCACTATATCGTGGGATTTTGTGGTACTGTATATGTATGTTGTTAAAGTTACGTAGGTTTAATAGTGTAGAATAAATGTAAGGTTCCTACTTCGTAGGGGGTCTAGAACGTAATATCATGATAAGTGAGGGAATACTATACATTGAACTAAAGTGTTTCTACTCAGCAAAAGAAAACATCAGCAAGGTGAAAAGGGAATCAACCATATGGGAAAACATATTTGCCAAGGATACCTCAGATGAGGGACTGATCTCCAAAATATATAAAGAACTTATATGATTTAACACCAACAAGACAGACAACACAATTAAAAATTGGGCAAAGGACCTAAACAAACACTTCTCCAAAGAGGATATACAGAGGGTCCAAAGGCATATGAAAGAATGCTAAATATCACTAGCCATCAGAGACATGCAAATAAAGACCACAATGAGATTCCACTTTACACCACTCAGAATGGCCATCACGAACAAATCAACAAACAACATGTGCTGGTGAGGATGCAGAGAAAAGGGAACCCTAGCGCAGTGCTGGTGGGTATACAGACTGGTGCAACCACTATGGAAAACAGTATGGAATTTCCTCAAAAAACTAAAAATGAAACTTCCTTTTTATCCAGCAATTCCATTGCTAGGATTATACCTGAAAAATCTTGAAACCTCAATTCATAAAAACCTATGCACTGCTATGTTCATAGAAGCACAATTTACAATAGCCAAATGCTGGAAATATCTGTAGATGAATGGATAAAAAAAACTGTGATACATTTACACAGCGGAAAACTGTTCAACAAAAGAAAGAAGGAACTCCTATCATTTGCGACAACATGGATGGAACTAGAGAAAGTTATGGTTAGTGAAATAAGCCAGGCAATGAAAGACGAATACCATATGATATCACATAACACAGGAGACTAATGAACAACACAAACAAAAGAGTAAAATTGAAACAGAGGCATGCAAATAAGTAGCACACTAACAGTTACCAGGGGTGTGGGTGGGAGGGAGAGAAGAGGGGTAAGTAAGGGAAGGGCCTAGTCAAGGAACTAGTATAAATGACCCATGGATATGGACAAAAGGGTTGGGATTGACTATGGAAGAAGGGGTGGGCTTGGTGAGGGGGAAGAAATGGGGGAAAAAGTGAAACAATTGTAATAGAATAACAATAAATTAAAAAATCAAAAAATATATGTGGGCTTGGAAATATAGCAAAAGGTCAATCAGATCTATAGATAATAAAATATAACTATCAATAGGAAAAAGAAAACAGAGGAAGCAGTAAAACACTTGTTTGCAGATGACATGGTTTTATGTGTAGAAAACCTTAAAGATTCTTACTATAACCTGTCAGATCTAATCAAATAATTCAGTAATGTTTGAGGATACAAAAGGAACGTAAAAAATCAGTTGCATTTATGTACACAAACAAGTATCTGAAAAGGAAATAAACCAATTACATTTGCAATAGCGTAAAATACAATAAAATACTTAGAAATAAATCTAACCAAGTAAGTTAAAGATTTGTACACTGAAAATTGTAATTTACTGATGAAAAAAATAAAAGATGTACAAAAAATGGAAATGTAACTCATGTCCATGTATTGGAAGGATAAATGTTGTCAGATTATTCATATTAAACACATCCATCTCTAGATTCAATGCTATTCCAAGCAAGATTTTGCTGGCTTTTTTTTTTTTTTAACAGAACAACAAAAAGACACTACAAAAATAAAATAAAAAAACTACAAAAAACACTAAAAGTCAAATCAGTCCATCAGGAGTCCAGAAATAAACCCAAGCATATATGGTCAATTAATATTTTAAAAGGAAGCCAAGAATACTTCATGAGGAATGGATAACCTCTTCAATAAATGATGTTGAGAAATTGAATATCCAGATGCAAAAAAAAAAAAAAAAGTGCCCTGGTCATGCAGCTCTGTTGGTTGGTGCATTGTCTTGATATGCCAAGATTTGCAGGTTCAATCCTCAATCAGAGCACATACAAGAATCAACTAATGAATGCATAAATAAGTGGAAAAACAAATTGATGTTTGTCTTTGTCTGTATCTCTCTCTTCCTTCCTCATGCTCTAAAATAAATAAAAAAATTTTAAAAGAATGAAATAGAACCCTTATACCACTCACAAAAATGAACTCAAAATATATTTAAAGTCTTAAAAGTAAGGCCTGAAATCATAAAGCTCCTAGGAGAAAATAGAGGGTGAAAAACTTACTGACATTGGTGTTGGCAGTGATACTTTAAATATGACATCAAATGCACAAACAATAAAAGCAAAAATTAAGAAGTGGGACTATGTCAAACTAAACAGCTTCTACATAACAAAGAAGTTATTGACAAAAATGAAAGACAACCTATGGAAGAGGGAAAAATATTTGCAAACCACATATCTGATAAGTAGTTAATATCCAAAATACAAGGTCTGTCCAGAATATATCCAGCCATATAATATGAAAAATAGAGACATTTATTGAAGAAGATACAAGATTCAAGAAACATTGTGCATAGGACAAAGATGCCCCAGAGACCTTCAAAATAGGCGACTTGGAATGTCACACAGTTCTCCTAATTGGTATCAGCTTCCTCAACTTATTTTCTTGGATCTCATTGACAGTCTGAAATATCTTTCCTTTCAAAGGTACTTTTGGTTTTGGGAAAGCCAGAAGTCACAGGGCACCAAATCTGCGCTGTAGGGGGCCTGAGTCATCTGGGTGATTTGATGTTTTATCAAAAAACTCTGAATGAGACGTGATGCATAAATAGGCATATTGTTGTGATAAAGCTACCAATCACCAGTTGCCCATAGCTGCTGGCCTTCTGAATCATCTGAACAGTTTCCATGGAGGAATGTACAAGCTTAATTCAAAATTTAATGCAGATATGCTGCTCTACTCGCTCAGTCATTTTGAATGCCATGACTACATAGTACACACACATGCTCACTCAGTGGTGTCTACCACACCCACTGACTAGTACAGTGAAGTTGCCTTTGTTCATGCATGCTCATTCCAGTCCACTCTCCTTACCAACCAGGTTACATCGATGTCATGCAAACCATTCTCATTATACTAACAATGACTGCACTTTTTCCTGACAGGCCTCATACACACACACACACAGACACACACACATGCATACACACACATATGAGGCATATATGTGTAATATTCTACATCTTTTATATATTAATATATATAGCAATATTATTAATCCCTAAAATAGAAGAAAAACTCTGACATTTGTAACAATATGGATGGATCTTGAGGGCATTTGCCAAGAGAAATGTTATAGAAAAGCAAATCTTACTTATATTTAGAATCTAAAAACCATTAAACTCATAGAAATGGAGAGTAGAATGGTGGTTACCAGGGGCTGAGAGAAGGATGATTGGGGAGATGTTTTTCATGGGTAAAAATGTTCAGTTATGAGATGAATAACTTCCAAGGGTCTAATAAACAATATGTTTAGTATAGTTATCAATACTGCAATATATACTTGAAAATTGCTATGAGAGTAGTTCTATAATCTTTTCACTGTAACAAAAAATATATAGTAATTATGTGATGTGAGGAAGGTATTAACTAACCTTATTGTTGCAAACATTTCACAATATATATGTGTATCAAATCTTCGCCCTGTATACCTTAAGCTTACATAATGTTATGTCAATTATGTCTCAATAAAGTTGGAAGAAAAAATACATTATCATTTATGTGAGCACCAAAAATGAATAGTTGTACATTTTACAAAACATGTACAAGTTATATATGAAGAAAACCATAAACTGATGAAAGATATCAAAAAAGAAATAAATAGATGAAAGATATTCTGTGTCCATGGATAGGACTAAATATTTTAAAATTTTCAATTCTTCCCTACTTGATATATAAATTAAATACAATCCCAATCCAAATTATTACACATTATTTTGTGGATATTGAAAATTGATTCTAAAGTTCATATGATGAAGCCAAAGACTAAGAATTGCAACTCACTATTGAAGAAAAACAAAGTTGTAGGAGTGACACTACTCAACTACAACATTTACTATAAAGCTACAGTAATCAAGTAATCTGTCACTGTGGTATCAGTGAAAGAACAAACAGACCAATGGAACAGTGAACCCAGAAATAGACCCAATACATATAGTCAGCTGATCTCTGAGAACAAGCTAAGACAGTACAATTGTGAAAAGTTAGTCTCTTCAATAAATGGTGGTGGAACAACTGGACATACATGTATAAAAATAATATAGACTTTATCCCTCACAAATATGGGCCATAGACCTAAATGTACAACACAAAATTAGAGAATTCCTAGAAAATGACATAGGGGAAAACCTAGATGACCTTAGGGATGATCAATTGTTAGATACAGGAACGAGGCATGGTCCATTAAATAAAGAATTGATAAGATGAACTTCATTAAAACTAAAATCTTCTGCTCTGTGAAAGACAATGTCAAGAGAATGACAAAATAACAAAAACAAACAAACAAAAAACCCTCAAACTGGGAGAAATATTTGCAAAGGGCAGGTCTGATAAAGAACTAAATATTCAAAGAAAACCTAAAGCTCAACAATGAGAACACAAACAACCTGATTAAAAAATGATCTGAAGACCTGAATAGACATCATAGCAAAGAAGACACACAGATGGCAAATAAGCATATATTATTAGGGAATTGAAAATTAAAACAACAATTTGATACCACTATACAGCTATTAGAGTAGCCCAAAATTCTAACACTGACAACGCCAAATGCTGACAAGGATGTAGAACAACACAGATTTTTTTTCTGTATAGCAAGTGTTTATTTATTTATTTTTAAAAAATATGTTTTATTGATTATACTGTTACAGGTGTCCCAATTTCCCTTTCCTCTACTCCTGTCCACCCAGTGGTCCCCCTCCATCCAGTTGTTCCCCCCTTTTAGTCCATGTCATTGGTTGTGCATATAGTTCTTCTCAACCTCTTCCTGCCTATTCAATTCCCTCCTACTATGCTTCTTTATTCCTGTACTATCTCCCTCCCTCTCCCTCTTCTGCCTCCCTGCTGACCTCCCCCCAGTATGTTCCCCATACCTATAGTTCTTTTTCCACTCTCGTTGCCTATTTAGTTTGCCTTTGTTTTGATTTCCTAGTTTCTGTTGTTGGTTCTTGTGATGCAGTTTTCATTTTAATGTTCATAGTTTTGATCCTCCTTTTTCTAATCCAGTCACTTTAACATCTCATATAATAGTGGTTTGGATCTAATGAATGTCTTCAGTTTTACTTTGTCCTGGTAGCACTTTCTCTGCCCTTCTATTCTGAATGACAGTTTCACTTGATAGAGTATTCGTGGCTGTAGGTTTTGGATTTTTATTTTGAATATTTCTTGCCAGTCCCTTCTTGCCTACAGGGTCTCCCTTGAGAAATCAGTTGATAGTCTAATTGGGACCCCTTTGTACATGATTCTTTTCTTCTCTCTTGCTGCTTTTAAGATTCTCTCTTTATCTTTAATTTTTGACAATTTGATTATAAGTCTTCGAGTGGTTCTCCCCGGGTCCAGTTTTTCTGGAACTCTCTGTGCTTCCTGGACCTGTACGTCTGTTTTCTTCCCCAAGTCCGGGAAATTTTGCTTCATTACATTTTCACATAATTTTTCAATTTCTAGTTCTTTTTCTTCTCCCTCTGGCAATCCCATAATTCGTATATTTGATCTCTTATAGCTGTCCCAGAGGTTTCTGATCCTCTCCTCACTTTCCTTGATTTCTGTTTCCTCTTTCCCCACTAGTTGTCTACTTGTTCCTTCCTTATGTTCCGGTTTGTTGATTTAATCTCTGGATTTTATTTCCTCACCACTTGTCTCGTATGTGTTTTTGTTCTTTTCAGTATGAATGGCTTTCAATTCTTTCTTGTCTTGTTCCAACTCTTTTGTTAATTCTGTAAGCCACCTAATGACTATAGCTCTGAATTGAGCCTCTGAAAGGTTTCTTATTTGTTCGTCTGTCAGATTCTTCATCTGCTGCCTGGTGAGCTGCGTCACTGGGATTTCTATAGTTGTTTGCCTCATTTTGACAGATTTGTGTTTTGCTTTGCTTCCTGGGCAGGCTATAGGGGGCAGAGCCCATGTACTCGTCACAACCTGGTGACCAGCGGTGATCCGCTATCTTTTTCGCTACGCTGTGGCGCTTTGTCATCACTACGCAGCAACCGGCGGCAATCCGCAACCTTTTTCGCCACACTGTGGTGCTTTGTCATCACTACCCGGCGACCGATGGCAATCCATAACCCTTTTCATGGCTCTGTGGGGCTTTGTGTGGGAGCGGGGGTCCAAGATGGATTCCCGCCATTATTCTCTGCTGGGAGACTGGGATCCATCTTCTGGCCTTCTGGGCTTCGCTGTCTGAGGCAATGTGGGTGCTGCCTTTCCCAGCGTTGGCATCGTGAGTTGCCAGGGCTCGACTGCAGCCAGGATAGCTCTCCCTGCCGCTGTCCCTGGTGCTACCGCAAACAGCACCGCCTGATTTCACTCTTCCTACCTGTCCAATGAGCACCGCTGGTTTATAACTTCATACGTTGAGCTTCCGTGTAGTTTTATTTTCTAGAATTTCTAGTTATCTTTTGTTTTGAGGTAGTTGTATTCCTTTCTAGTTGTAGAGGGAGACTGAGCATGTCAGTCTAACCCTCCATCTTGGCTGGAAGTCTGAACAACAGAGACTTTTATTCATTGCTGGTGGGAATGAAAAATGATACAGCTACTTTGAAAAAGAGTTTGGTTGAGCTCTAACATAACCAAATATACTCTTACTATACAATACAGCAAACATGATTTTTGTTAATTATCCAAATAAATTAAAAACTTATGCCAATAAAAACTGTGCATAGATGTTTACAGTAGCTTTATTCATAGTTGCTAAAACGTGGAGGTGACCAAGATGTCCTTAATAGGTGAATAGATAAATAAACTGTGGTACATCTGGATAATGGATTATTATTCAGCACACAAAAAAATGAGCTACTAAATCATGAAAATGCATGGAAGAAGCTTAAATGCATATTATTACGTGAAAACAGCCAATCTGAAAATGTTACACATTGTATGATTTCAACCATATAGAATAGATAAAATTATATAGACAGTATCAAAATTAGTGGTTTCCAGGGGACAGGGAGAGGGAGAGATGAATAGATAGAACATAGAGTGTTTCTAAGGGAGTGAAACTACATATTCTTTGGTACTTTAATGGTGGATACATGTAATTATACATTTGTCAAACCACAGAATGTATAATATCAAGAATAATCCCTGATGAAAACTATGTATTTTAGGTGATAATGATCTCTCAGTGAAGGATCATCAATTATAGTAAATTTATCAATCTGATATGAATTATTGATAGCAAGGATGTTGTGTGGGGTGGGAGCAAGGAGTATACAGAAAAACTCTGTACATTCCGTTTAATTTTGATGTGAACCTAAAGATGCTCTAAAAATAAAGTTTAAGTTAAAAATTCAGTAGAAATAAAAAATGTTCCCAGCTTTATATTTTGCCTATCTGTTCTTTGCACAGTAGACATGATGACATTAGTGTCTGGAATCTGCTGCTTAGATGAGGCCACTTTATTAAATTGCTAGCCTGTCTTCTTCAGACTGGTTGTAACTTCAGCAGAGTTGTAACATGGAAGATCCATGTCCTGGACACTGATCCAAAAAGGTCATTAATGGCAACCTAAGATGTGTAGTTGCCAAAGGATTTATGTTCAACCTACTCACACAATAATAATCAATATTTGTGTTTTTAATGAGCGTTTTTGCAATGCATATGAAGATGTCTATAACTCAAAACCCAGAAGATAAATCAAATTGAGTGTAGCTAGACCAAAGAGTATTTCATTTCTAAATGGAATAAGTCTGTCAGCTACACTCCCCAAGGATATTAATGAAGTCTATTTATCTGCTACATTGTAAATAGTATATTAAAGATTTTTCATAAACACCCTTCATAGTATGCCCTGAGTTAATTTATATATTTTCATTTATACTAATCTCTAAGTATCAAGTCTCAAATGGAAGGAACTCTCTTTTTGCATTTACATGGCTGATTCTCATTAATTCATGAAGGAAGTTCACAAAATTATCCCAGACATTGCATGCATGAACTACAAACAGATTACAGAGATGGATACTGAGCACCCATATTTGGAAAAGAAACTTGGGCAGAGAGAGAAAACATTGTAAAGTCCACACCAAGTAAGTAAAGGTCCAGCTCTGAGTTTTAAGACATATATAAGAAGGATATTAGATAAGAAAAACCCCAGAGCCCTATCAGGATGTAAATTAATGAGTGTACTACTTGAATCATTTAGGGTTCTGATGCCCGAGAAGGTAAGCCATGTGCTATACTTTTTGCAAACTTTGTATTCATTCATTCATTCATTCATTCATAGTAAGATCATTTTAAAAGGCGTATCAAAAAACCCTTGAGGTATGCTTGTGGGGCCCTAGGAAACTAAAAATTGTAGTTTTAAAACACTGGGCTAGATGTTCAAGGCACTCTGGGGCAGCAGTGTTGACCAGTAGATTTTAACAACCTCTGCTTCCTTTCCTGTTTAGAGATTGACAACTAGTCTGAGCTAAAGACTTGGCCAAGTCAGTAACTTGCTTTGCTTTCCTAGGTCTGTGATTCACATCTATTACCAAGTCTTATCCAATCCAGATGCATGGCTGAGAAGCAAGTCAGTCAGTTTTCCTCTCATTGATAAAAAATGGTGTTTTTTTGACAAAACAGAGAAAGACTTTCGGCCAAGATGGAGGCGTGGACAGACACGCTGCATCTCCCTCCACAACTAAGAAGAAATACAACTACCTCAAAACTAGAAAAAAACAGAAGTTCCAGAAAATCAAGCTGCATGGAAGTCCAGCAAACAAAGATATAAAGAAGAAATACTCATCCAGTCAGGAAGGAGGGGCAGAGCCGGGGAGGAGAGGACGCAGTGTGGTGGTGGCAGCAGTGGTGGCAGCAGCAGGATGGCAGAAAGCGCAGTCACATGTTTTAAAAAGTCAGGAGGGACACCTGGGGAGCGTTTCCAGCTCCTCGCCAGACCTTGCAGCCCACGGTCCCAGCACCGAGAAAAATCAAGCCTCATTGCCTCTGACTGTGCAGACCAGTGGCGGTTGGGGTGGAGGCAGAAACAGCCGGTCTCAGCAGAGTCCGCTTGTTTAAAGGGTCCCCAAGGTTCTAGAACGTCCGCAGACCCACCCACTCTGAGAACAATGGCCAGGGCAGCAGCTAGAGGGGCGTCAGTCTGGTGCGCAAGTGGGAGAGGTGCCTGGAAAAGGGGCGAGTGTTAGGCTGCCGGCATTGTTTCCTCTTGGACCCCTCCCCAACATACAGCGCCATAACGTGGTGAAACGGGTCACCCTGTACTGATGAATCCCTAATGCTCTTCCCCTTACAACGTAACAGGAGCAACAGCTCTACCTGCGATGCAGAGTTGAACAAACACAAGAGCCTGTCAAGATGAGGAGACAGAAATCTACGGCCCAAAAGGGGGAACAAATCAAGGTTCCAGTGGGAGAACTAAGTGATGAGGAGATAGCCAACCTAACAGATGAGAGATAGACAACCTAACAGATGAAGAATTCAAAACACTGGTGATAAAGATGCTCACAGGCTTGACAGATATGCTTGAGTACGGCAAATGCATATGGGAAGAAGTGAAGGCTATGCTAAGTGAAACGAAGGAAAATCCACACAAAAGCAATGGTGAAGGGAAGGAAACCGGGGTTCAAATCAATGATTTGGAGCATAAGGAAGAAAAAAACTGTCAACCAGTACAGAATGAGGAAGCAAGAATTGAAAAAAATGAGTTAAACGTCCCAAATTTTGTGAAGGAGATGGACATACAGGTTCAGGAAGCACAGAGGTTCCGGGGCAAGCTGGGCCCAGAAGGGACCACACCAGGACGCATCATGACTGAGATGCCAAAGGTGAAAGGTAAAGACAGAATCCTGGGGGCAGCAAGAGAGAGGCAGAGATTTGCCTACAGGGAGGTGCCTATAGGACTATCAGCTGATTTCTCAGAAGACACTTTGCAGGCAGGAAGGAACTGGCAAGCAGTATTCAATGTAATGAAAGGCAACCTACAACCAAGATTACTCTATCCAGCAAAGCTATTGTTTGGAATGGAAGGACAGATGAAGTGCTTTCCAGACAAGGTAAAGCTAAAGGAGTTCATCATCACCAAGCCATTATTATATGAAATGTCAAAGGGACTTACTTAAGAAAAAGAAGATCAAAACTACGAACACTAAAATGACAACAAACACAACTACCAACAACTGAATCTAAAAAATAAAAACAAAATCCAACTAAGCAAACCAGAATAGGAACAGAATTATAGGTATGGGTACATTTGGAGGGTTATCAGCTGGGAGTGGGGATGGGGAGACATGGGAAAATGGTGCAGGGACTAAGAAGCATAATCGGTTGGTACAAAACAGACAGGGGGAAGTTAAGAATAGTATAGGAAAGGGTGAAGCTAAAGAACTTATATGCAGGACCCATAGACATGAACTAAGGGGGGTGGGATTGCTGGAGGAATGGGGGTTACTGGGTAGATGGGAGCAAAGGGGAAAAAATCAGACCTACTGTAACAACGTAATCAATAAAATACACTTAAAAATGAGAGAAAGAATCCATTCAACAAATGAAACAAGACAAAAAATATTTTTAAACTTATCACCCAGTCTAAATATTCTTTTCAGTCAAACCCAATCCTACCCAAAAATGTGAGAAAAAACATTTGAAGAATAATGACACAGAATGAAAGAATCAAAAAGACAAAACGAATCATTTAACATTTCCACAACAAATCCTGGGTAGATAAGGCAGTTACTACTATTTTGATTATATAGATAGAAAAACAGGCTCAGTGAGAAAAATGGTAACCAAGAATACAGAGGTAGGACTAGAAGCCAGCTCATCTACCTTATAAGCCTATCTTTTAAATACATCTCTGCTCACCCTATGCATAAAAGAACTAAATCTAAATGAGTATTTTACAAGCAGAATTTAAAGTCTTAGGAGTTTGTATTCAATATCATATTCCTAAGGTTTTTGAACAGGATTGGTCTTGATCATTGAGGTTCTCCTAAAGGTACCTCATGCCTGGGGAAATTATTTCTGATATCAAAAACACTTGTGCTTGTGGTCGTCGTCGTCAGCAGCCGTCCATCTCGAGAGACGATGGTGTAGCTTCTTAAGAGTCTATCTGCACCGCTGAGAATGGCTGTGCAGTCCAACTCGGGAGTGACACGGTATCTGTCTCCTCCCGTGTTGAATCGACATCTTGTGATGACGCTGGAGTGTCCTCTCCAGTGAAGCTGAAGCTACAGAGCCTGGGCAGGGTGATATGGAGGGTCTGCTGTTGCCCATGCAGCAGACCCCCCCTCTCTTTGCAGCTGAAGGATCCAAGGGAAAGACGGAGTCAATACAACTTGGCTTCAGGTGCGCCGCAGGAGTTGCCGGTGTTGACTACAACGTCAAACCGCCTTAGGGACTCCGGCTCCGGATTTTCTGTCGGGGTTTACTCCCTTAGCCTTTCCCCTGAAGAGGTATGCCGCAAGGCAGCGGAGGTTTTTTGGAGTCAGAGTTTTCCTTCTCTGATGTGCCCTGACTGGAAGATCGAACCAGCGACACTTAGCTCGCAGGCCGACGCTCAATCCACTGAGCCAAACCAGCCAGGGGTTTGTGCTTGTGGTATGTGAGAGATAACTAGAACAGCTGTGGAAGATAGGAAGAATGCCTCCACTGCTTAGTAGTATCATGTTATTACAGACACACTCATTATTAGCATTTGTTTTGTATGATGCCAGATATCTTTCAGCTTGCAAATAATCTGTATACTATGAGTCATAGATGGTAAATAGTTTTCATTTTACATGCCATATCCAATCAATCAGTACAGGACATCTGCAATGCTCTATCAAGAATAATCCTGAGTTTTATTCCAGACAACGAGAAAGAGTGCTGTGATTTATTTGCAATGTCTGCCATGGGCACAAGAATGGGGAGGGGCAGCACCTGTGCCAAGAACTTGCAATTTTTGAATGAACGTGAGCTAATGAAAAAAGATCACATAATAATGCAGTTTTACTGAAGAGTCAACTCCCTCAGATGATTAGGTTGGACTGAAAAACAAGAATTGTTTAAGAAAGAATTGTAGGCTATCACCTTAAAATGACCCCCTTAGCTATAGGTAAAGCTCTCATTGAAACAAGCCTACAAGTTTGTGCTCTATAAATCTCAGACTGAACAATTCTAGTTACTTTACATACTGTACTTTTGACTTCTTGTTTGGGCCTGCTTTCTTTCTTTCTATTTTTTTTTTTTAATTCTTGTTTCAGGGGACCCATGATTTTCCTATAAAGATCTCCTTTTCAGTCTTACACAAAGACCCATACCTTCTCTGCCTATCATGCACATATGGAAAACATTGTTTCAGAGTGTGAGGCTGTTGGATCCAATGTGTCACTTAAACTTTGGATTAGTTTTTATTAGCCAAGATTTCATTCATTATTTCGGTTATTCTTTTGTGACTTGGTAAAGTATTTCTCATCGAAAATTGTTTTTTAGATGTGAGGCTATAAAAAGTATTATTAAATATCTTGGTCTAGTTTATCTTATGGTAGAACTTTTCTAAAGATTTGTTGACTCAGTCATTTTGGTGAAGTGTCATCTTCTATCAATTACTAGCTGTGTGACTTTGGGCAAATGAATTCACTTAAGCTTCAACTTTTGCATCTATGAAATGGAAATAATTACCATACCAGAGGGTTGTTAAGAGGATTAAATTAAATAAGAGAGTATATGAAAATTGCTTAAAATTGTGCCTGTCTTTTTAAAAAGATTTTGTTTATTTATTTTTAGAGAGAGGGGAAGGGAGGGAGAAAGAGAAGGAGAGAAACATCAATGTGTGGTTGCCTCTTACACACCCCTAACTGGGGACCTGGCCCACACAGCCCAGGCATGTGCCCTGACTGGTAATCAACCGGCAATCCTTTGGTTCACAGACCAGCACTCAATCCACTGAGCCACACGAGCCAGGGCATGAATTGTGCCTATCTTATAGTAGCTGCACTTTGTGTTAGCTTTTTGCTATCTTATTCCTAAGGAATAATACTTTTCACCTTAAATATTTATTTGATGACTAAACACCTGTATATTTTCACTTAGATTTGCTACTTTGAGGGAACGGATATACAAGAGCACTTCATATATGACAAATCATTATAACAATGCCCTCAGTAATAAAAATTTTTTAAAGTATTAAATAAACCAAACTTTATTGGGTACCACTCTTACAACGCACTACGTTCAGAATCACAGGACAATGCAATGATGAAGATCACCACCAGAAGTTTGGCATTGGGCAGCTCACAGCTGCATTATGTTTAAAACTGTTCGCTAACATTTTTCAATCATTAATACCAAAGTTCAACTGATAAATTCAACTGAGTAGAGTTGCAGAACTGAATTCAGTTTCTACTTCCCTCTTATAATTCTGAACTTTCAAATATTTATTTCCTATGCTTGTTTCCCTCCATTTTATTTCCCAAAAGTCATATCTTTGGGAATTGCAAATGATTTTCTGTGATGAAAAATTAAAGCTCAAGTTCCAAAAAACAGTGGTTTTATACATACACACCTGAAGTTACTGGCTGCCACCCTCTTCTGCTGCCCCTGAAACATCACCAAGGTACCCACTTTGAGTAATGGGGATGGCTGAGGCAGTAAACCAGTCAGAAAACCCAAAGCCCTCAGAAGGTCTTTTTTTTAATTTGTTTATTTATTTATTTTTAGAGAGAGAGGAAAGGAGAAAGAGAGGGAGAGAAATATCACTGTATGGTTGCCTCTCACTCACGCCCCAAACTGGGGACCTGACGTGCAACCTAGTCATGTGCCCTGACTGGGAATCTACCCAGCGACACTTGGTTCGCAGGCCGATGCTCAACTACATTTTTATCTCTGTGTGGTAAATTGGTCTATACAGTAACCCTCCCTTACCTATTGTTTTCTTTTTTTTTTACCTAAATCATTTTTATTTATTCTATTATAGTTGTCCTAATTTTTCCCCCTTTGCCCTCTTCTGCCCATCTCAACTCCCACTCCCACAGTCAATTCCCACACTGTTTCCCATGTCTGTGGGTCATTCATACATGTTCTTTGTCTAATCCCTTTCCCTTCTTTCTATCATTTTTATACTATTATTATATTTGATAAAATTGGTTCTGAGATTGATCCATCTATGGGTTAATGTTTTTTATTGAGTTTAAAACTGTCTTTTAACTTATTTATTCTACTTATTTATTCTGTGTATTAACTTATTTACATAATATTTCCCTAAATTCAGTTAAGTTCAACCACAACTTACCAAGCGTTCCCAATGCTTTCAACAACTATCCTAAGCACTGTTGTGGATGATACAAAAATAGGAGGCCAGGTTCCTGATAGGGCTCAAACTAGGGAATTATGGAATCAAAAGGCAAGATAAGGCTCACACACAAAACCATGAACAAAGAATGAAGGAATGTATGGATTCAAATCTCTAACTGAACAACATCATCAAATATGTTCATTACAGACAGGAATTATAGTATGTGCTCCAGAGAGAGCACTCTTCTGTCATTCAAGGCATCGTGTTAGCTCTGGCTAGAGATGCTGATGGTAGTTAGGCTGCTAACTTTACCACTCTTTCTTGTATACATCAAATATCCATTTCTCCAACACGGTTGGGGATTAGGTATCTTTATCTAATAAATGTTCCAGTTACTTAAGGGAACACTATCAGTTATGTTGTCCATAAATTTTCAAATGCAAAAAAAAAGAACACATTTTTAAAACAAGTTCATGAATATTTAGAAGTCACTTCATGGGTTGTAAATGCACTGGGATCATTAATGTGTCTATTGATTATCATTTGAAAGAACTAGAAAAGAATTTTTTTTTAAACTTTCTAGTTTGAAATTTGGGTAATCAATTTCTTCAATTTCTAAAAAATATTTTTAGTGCCTTTGTATATGGTTCTACACTTTTTCTCTATGGCAACTTATTATGAAATAGATGCAATAGGTGTTAATAAGTCCTTTGTCGAACTCAATTCTAGTCAATGAATTTTAGTGAGCAACTACTATCTACCAGTTACTGTGATGATAACATAAGAACACATGTAATAGAGCCCTTGTTCTCATGCATATTACTAAAACATGTAAAGTTGTTGATAATGCTAGTTTAGAACTTAAGCCAGTGAAATAAAGAATGTAATGGGAGTAAAAAAAAAGTTTAATCCTTCCTAGATTAAAGAGTGGAGAAAGCTTCACAGAAGTGGTAGAACATTAGCTGAAGCCTGATGGGAAAATAAGATTTTTAAGTGGGAAGAAAAGAGAGAAAAGGCATACTAGGCAGAAGATCAGCATAAGCATAAAAGAAAAAATGTAGACATGTACGATGAAATCTGGGAGGGTGAACAGTTCTCTGGTCCATGTGTGGTCATGTATAAGGTATGTGACACAGTGATTAGAAATGAAGCTAGAAACACAGGCTTGTGATAAACTGGGAAAGGCTTTAAATGCATTATTGATAAGCACATAATAATGACTTTTAATTTAGTATTTCTTTTGTGCCAGGAAATGTGCTATATGCTTTATGTATGCAATTTTGTTTTCCCCTCTTAAGGACTACATAAGATCAGTATTATTTTCACCCCATTTTGTATTTAGCTCAGAATATAAGTGGTAGAGCCACCATATAAAACATATGTGCTTGATGCCACAGCCCATGCTCTTAACCGCTCTACAACACTGCCTAACATACTTATTTCTCTGTTGGCAGGACACCCCTCTTTTCTTGACAAGTCCCACGAACATGTAAACCTTATCCACCCCCCCAGCTCCCTCCTTTGACTATTTTATTATTAAAATATCTCGACATAACAAAATAAATTAGAAAGAACTGATAGTGACTACTTTCTTAGTCCACCAGTTTCAACTGGAAGAATGTGTTAGGGAACATTAGAGATTGGGTTTTACCTCAAGCCTTTTTACTCACAGATTCTACCTGAACTGAATGTGCCTGCCCTTGGTTCATCAAGATGACCAACTGTTTCACTGGCATCACTGGCAATGTGCCTCTGCTTATACCAGATTCACTTGATGAATTATCTGAAGTTATCTGGACAGCTGTGTATGTAGTAGAAAGATATAACAGGATTAATCAATTTTTAAACCCTTGTTAGAATTTTATGAAGATTCATAAAGAACTTCAGAAGAAAAAGTGTCACGGACACACCTACCCACTCTCCTAATGACAACTTAGCTCTTCTCAAAGAAGAAATATCCCATTTCTGTGTGTGAATGTAATTTTCTCTGCTTTGGATCCCTACCCTGTAATCTATAGAAGCTGACATTTTCCATTCTGTAAGAGGGTGAAGACATTGGTTTGATGATTTTTCTTTGCCAGAAGCTCTTTTTATTTCATGGCATATGGTAGCCTGGGCTGCATCTGTTCTGATTATCAAGAGACTCACAATCTTCTGGAAAATCTTTACAAAGACAGTGGGTCTAAGACTATGGGACTACACTTGTCACCTGTGGGGGGTCACTGATGTATATACCTGAATAAACATGGCTCACCTTATATGTAATTTTGTATCATTCCAAGTAGCTTCCTACTTTCTTATTTGGCCTCTAACATAAGCAGGGTAAATATCATTGTGTTTCAATATACAAGAAAACTAAAGCATAGAAAAATTTACTATTCCTTAAAGGAAATACAATTTAAAATGGAAACAAAATTAGAATTTGAGTCTTCCTGCTCTCAACATTGTGAAAACTTTACTACATCACATTCATTGAATAAGGCACAAACAGGCTGTCTGCCTCTACTTCCCTAGATATGCCAACATTTGTATGCTATTTTTTCCTTCATCACTGAAAAGCCTCTGAGGCTCCTAGAGTTCTGGTTGAGGATCTGTATCCACTTAGAAACAACTGTACATTTGCAGAGGTTCTGGAAAGAGCTGCTCCAGAGTTCAGGGTATCAGCTGAGTGCACAGCCCTAGTTCTGTTTGATTAAGAAGTGTCAGGTATTTTCTGTGCCATAATAGCTAATAATACCTAACATTTACCCATTGCTTATGATGAGCCCAGCAGAGTGCTATGTGCATTGCAGGAATTACCTCATTTACTCCTCCTAACAATTCTACACAGTAGGTACTCTCTTTAACCCTTTTTTTATGCTCTTAACCAGTCAAGTCTGCCACCACCCTAATATTGTAATATTACAAACATTTTAAGTATACAGTGAAAAAAACTAGTAACTGATAAGTTAACTTAACATTTGTGTTTTCCTACTTATCTTGCCTTATTTATGTATTTTAACAGTTTTACTCATATATAAGTCACTGTATAATTCAGCCATTTAAAGTGTAAGTTCAATGTTTTTTTAGAAAGTATAGTCACGAAGTTGTGTAATCATTACTACAATCAATTTTATATTACAATATTACCACCATCTTGAAAAGAACTGATCTCTCAATTTTGGTGATGGCTCGTTTTATTTTATTTTAATTTAGTGGAAAGTTGAATCGTACCTCATTCCAAATTTATCCCAGCCAAAAATCTAGAGCAGGGGGTCACAAAATCAAAGGTTACAGGGACCAAGCAGATAACATTGAAGAGTGACCCAGCAACAACACTGCAGGGGCCATGGCAAATTAGAAGGAGTCTGCCTTCTAAAAGGGGAAGCTGCAACTGAGCCATGTTGGAATGTGGAATCAATTGTTTTTCATATGTCAAATATATGGAATTTTATATAAAATTGCATGATTTTTTCTATGATAGTGCCTGAAAAACATTTTAAAAACCATATATGCGCAAAACAAAAATATCTTTGTGCTGGATCCAAGTCTTGGGTTACTGGTGTGTGACCTCTGTATTCAGATAACGAGTTTCTTTTTTCTTCACATTTTTCTTCCCTACCACTTGCCTATCTACCAAATTGTAATTGGAGTTATCTAGCCTAAGGACATTGAGTTGGGCATGCTTTTGCCTGAGTATAAAGATATATGCTACATAGCTTCTTGAGGGTGCTACAATAACCCTTCTTTTCTACCAGTCTACCTCAGATCTTTTGGAGATCCAGCCTAGTACCTGGACTCAAAATGTCCCTAGCAGTCATTCTGAAGTAAACTGTTTCTGGATTTCTCAGCATCTCATTGTATCCCTAACATCATGGAGCACTTGGCATTGACATGTGTCCTCCTACTTTGGATTACATTGTCCACCAGGTGCTATAGCCTGCCTCTCACCATCAGCACTAATTCTAAGGTCTATATTTTTATGAATTCCTACCTTAAAGTTCGTGTTAAATATTAAAAGTAATGCACACAAAATATGTAAGTTTGCTAGTGTGTGTGTGTGTGTGTGTGTGTGTGGCAATTGGCAGGTGCTCATTAAAAATAACACATACTGATTATGGTTCTGTTAGTGTTCAAGAAAAAACATATTTCTGGTGAGAGATAAAAATAGCAGCTCTAGGCCAGCCAACCTTTAGACTCCAGGACTATAAGAGAATAATTTTCTGTTGTTTTAAGCCACACAGTTTGTGGTACCTTATTACAACAGCCCTAAGAAACTAATACAGAAGGTCTATCTAGTAGGAGAACCATGCCCTTGGAAGTCAAACAAACCTTAGTTCAAATCCAGGCTCTGCTATTTTCTAACTGTGCCTTTCAGCAAATTACTTAACATCAACAATCCTGTTTACTCATCAATAAAAAAAAATAACACGACTGCATAGGGTTATTATGGGTATTAAAAGAAATATTTAAAGTTCAAAGTGTCTATCACTCAACAGTGGTGATTGTTTTCCATCCTTATAAACATTTGTTTCTGGAAAGCAGTCTGGCACTTGTGCATAACCTATGATCCACTAATTTTTAAGATATATATATAATATATATATATACAATATTAATTTCAAAAGTATATATTTATTCTTAAGTATATACTCGACAGAAATACATACACTAGAGTGTTCATAGCAGCAACAATCATGATAATAAAAAGAAAAGGTCACATGCTGATAACAGTAAAGTGAAAAAATAAATTGTGGCTAATTAACACAATGAAAAAAGTGTAATTTGATGCAGGAAATAGACATGCAAGAACAGGAAGCACAGAGAGTCCCAAACAAGATGGATGTAAAGAGGACCACTACAAGACACATAATAATTAAAATGCCAAAGGTAAAGAAATGAGAGAATCTTAAAAGTGGGAAGAGGAAAGCAATTAGTTACCTATAGGGGAGTTCCCATAAGACTGTTAGATGATTTCTCAAAAGAAACTTTGCAGGCTAGAAGTAATTGGAAAGAAATATTCAAAGTCATGAAAAGCAGGGACCTACAGCCAAGATTGCTCTATCCAGCAAAGCTATCATTTAGAATTGAAGGGCAAATAAAGAGCTTTCCAGACAAGAAAAAACTAAAGAAGTTCACTACCACTAAACGATTATTATATGAAATGTTAAAGGGACTTACTTAAGAAAAAGAAAATCAAAACTATGAACAATAAAATGGCAATAAATACATATCTTTCAACAATTGAATATAAAAAACAAACTAAGCAAACAAGAAGAACAGAGACAGAATCATGGATATGGAGAGTGTTTTAATGGTTTCCAGATGGGAGGGGGGTATGGGAGAAAGGGTGAAGAGGTGAGGAGATTAATAAGTACAAATAGGTAGTTGCACAGTAGCCATGGGGATTTAAAGTGCAATATAGGAAATGGAGAAGCCAAATAACTTATATGTATGAACCATGGACATGAACAATGATGTGGGGATTGCCTGAGGGAGTGGGGGATGCTAGGTGGAAGGGGGCAAAGGGAGGAAAATTGGGACACCTGTTATAGCATAAATCAATAAAATAATATTTTTAAAAACATATATTAAAAAAGAGAAAAGGTTGGCAATCAACGATCTGAGTACCCATGTCAAGAAAGTATAAACAGAGTAGTTAATTAGGCCTAAGAAAGAGGAAGAAAATAATAAAAATAAGAGCAGCGGTTAAATGAACAAAAATGTATCATTAGAAAGATAAAGAAAACCAAAGTTGGTTCCCTTAAAAAGATGAGTAAAATTGATATACATTGGTAATACTGATTTAAAAAAGGGGGGCAGAAATTTCTAGGGTGACAGTACATTCTGGTTTAGCACCTCATTTCATTCTCAAAATGTTTGGGTCTGGGTTCTGAATTATGGTTATCCTGCAAATATTCGAAATCAGAAATCAAAAGGGTGCATCAATATAGATCATCCTTTATAATGCTTTCTCCCTCTGTCCCTACCTTTCTCTAAGACCTGTTTATTTTGATTATCTGTCCCCCTTTTTAAAGTCTCCACTGCAACATTAGCCCAAGTTACCAATTATCTGTTATCTGGTTCAATGTAAACCAGCCTTCTAAAAGGTGTCGGTGCTTCCAGCCTTATACCCACCCAATCTGTTCTCTACTTGCCACACCTATGGTTATCAGGGATCTTAGTTTTGTAAAGTCATTTCCAACTATCAGCCCCAGCCCAAAGAAGACACACTCTCCTAAGTTTCTCAATAATGCTGTTTTCCTCTTCTCACCAAAACATGTCTTGTCACAAAAAATAATCAATTTGTGAATTTTTCAGCCTATGTAGTATTCCCACTCTAATATGCTCACTCGTCGTCGGCAGCCGTCCGTCTCGAGAGACGATCGAGAGACGATGGTGTAGCTTCTTAAGAGTCTATCTGCACCGCCGAGAATGGCTGTGCAGTCCAACTCGGGAGTGACACGGCATCTGTCTCCTCCTGTGTTGAATCGACATCTTGTGATGACGCTGGAGTGTCCTCTCCAGTGAAGCTGAAGCTACAGAGCCTGGGCAGGGTGATATGGAGGGTCTGCTGTTGCCCATGCAGCAGACCCCCCCTCTCCTCGCAGCTGAAGGGTCCAAGGGAAAGACGGAGTCAATACAGCTTGGCTTCAGGTGCGCCACAGGAGTTGCCGGTGTTGACTGCAACGTCTAACCGCCCTAGGGACTCCGGCTCCGGATTTTCTGTCGGGGTTTACTCCCTTAGCCCTTCCCCTGAAGAGGTATGCCGCAAGGCAGCGGAGGTTTTTTGGAGTCAGAGTTTTCCTTCTCTGATGTGCCCTGACTGGAAGATCGAACCAGCGACACTCAGCTCGCAGGCCGACGCTCAATCCACTGAGCCAAACCAGCCACTAGTGTGAGCCTTTTGATCTCTCCCTTCACTGGATTCTGTGGCAGCTCTAGTCAGTTCTACTTCACTTGGTGTGAATGATCACTTCCTCTAAGTCTCTAAGAGCCATCCTAGCAGATTCCAAGAACTGCTTTCCAAGGTTCTTTCCTGGGTGGTAAAGCCTGCATCAATGGAGAATGTTCCCATAACAATATAGTCTTTTTTTAAGCCAATCTTACACTTGCCCTTTCACCTTGTGCTAATACCTTCATGGTTCAGTCCCACACATATCCTCTTGGCTCTCATTCGACAGGTCACTAGTTGTTTTGGAGTATTGTCCCATTTCTTCCTTAGAAGATTCAGTTTTCATTGTGACTTGGCCTTAATTTCTGGTGTTGTAGCCAGGGAGGGAGATAGGAGTGGACTGAAGGAAACACATGTTGTTTTGTAAGGCAGACTTCTCTGCATTATCTTCAAGAAAAAGAAGAGTGCTAGTAGTCTTTAACAGGGAGGAGTAGACAGTTTTCATAGGCCTAGAGAGTTAAGGGAAACTGGGACTCCATTCTAAGGATTTTTAATTATCTGACCCTGCTGTCCCCATTGCAATTCCCAGGACTCCTACACAATTAGGGCTCCAAATTTGACACAGAAAACTTTCTGTTGCTGAGAAATAAACTTCCTCTGGAGCACTGTTATTCATATGATGAACCTTGAGCCTAATCCTCAGTTTTGTCTCTCTTTTGCAAGAGATGAGTGTTTTTAGCATATGCTGCTAAAGAGTTTCACATTTTATCTTCAGTTTGTGCTTAATCACCCTCAGCCATTAGTCTTTCTTCAAAGCATTGATGGCATTCAGTTGATATCATCTGATTCCATTTTCTTTATAATTAATATTCCTCTCAAAACTCTCAAAAGCCTGATATTAAACTGACCAGTTACAAATGTATTTTCTTCAGCTAGTATCTCATCTTAGTTCACTAGGTGAATATTTTAACAATTGCACCACTACAGCATGCCAGGAGCTTCATCTACTACAACTAGTGGGTCCTAATTGTCAGATGCCCAGTAGGTAATTCAGGTCCAAGTTTACATTTTTAGTCTGCATCCTATGACCACTCAATACAAACTGGTTTAGGCAACAGGCTTTGAAATAAAGATTTGCATGCTGTAAGATTATTTGAGAGTATCCTCAGGGTCAACATTTGTAAGATGTATAATAGAATTGTACAAAGGAAGAAGTTGAAGTGTAATGCAATAGCAACAGTCTCATCCAAACCCAGTGACTCTGAATATAGGGTGGCACTTCATAGTTGTCCACCCTTCAGTAGCATTAACAGATTTTGTTAAACACAAAAACAAAAGTAGGCTGCTTAGTCAAATTTGAATTTTGGATTAAGAAGAGATAATTTTGAAATGTATGTTTAAACATTAATACAAAAATTCTTGTTTATCTGAAATTGAAATTTAGCTGGGTGTCTGGCATTTTATCTGAAAACTGTACTCTTGTGGCAAGGGAACAAGGTTTTGTAGCTACTCTTGTGCATCAATCCGTCAGTGGGAGAAGTATGAAAAATTATGGTCAGGACTTCTCTGCAACTGAGACAAATTTCTGGAAAAAGACAAAGAATTGTCCTCAGCCCCAAAGCCTCCCAGCAGCTGTAGGCATGAGATCCTTAGTCCTGATTGAGGAACTATGGGCAGCACACCAGTTTCCATTCCACCTAGGGGTAAATCTAGCAGAAGATATGCAAGGTGTCTACACAGATAACTTTAGAAAATTTTAGAGATAAAATTCAAAAGACAAGAAATGGAGAGACATTCCATGTGCAAGAATTGGAAGGCTCATACTGAAAAAAATGTGAAATCGATCTATAAATCAATGAAAGTTGCAGCAGATATTCTTGTAGAAAAAACTAAGCTAATTTTAAAATGTATATATAACCACAAAGGATCAAGAAAAGCAAAGAAAATTTTGATTAAGAGCAAAGTTGGGTGACTTACACTAACCTAATTTCAAAACTTACTATACAGCTATAATAATCAATGCAGTACAGTATTGACATAAAGATAGAATAGAATATAGAGTACTGAAACAAACACACATATGAACCACAGATTTATGACAAAGGTGATATTGAGTAAAGAGCAGATTTTTAAATGATTGGTGTTAGGTAATTTGGATATCTACATTGAATATGAACGTGACACCTACCATAATACAGATACTAATATTAATCCCATATGTGTGTGTGTGTGTGTGTGTGTGTGATTTTATTTATTTTTAGAGAGAGAAGAGAGGAAGAGAGAGGCAGAGAAACATCCATTGGTTTCCTCTCACATGCCCCCAACTGGGGACCGCAACCCTGGGATGTGCCATGACTGGGAATTGAACCAGTGACCTCTTAATTTGTGGGGCAGCACCCAACCCAATGAGCTACACCATTTAGGGAAATTCCAGGTATATTCTTATCTATATGTGCAAGGTAAAACAGCTAAACTTCTAGAGGATAACATAGAAGAATACCTTCATAAACATAGGGTAGGCAAATATTTCATGGAATAAAAGGACACAGAAACATTAACAATAAAGAAAAATATTGAACACTGGTTGGTGTGGCTCAGTGGATTGAACATGGACCTACAAACCAAAGGTTCAATTCTCACTCAGGGCACATGCCTGGGTTGTGAGCCAGGTCTCCAGTTGGGAGCACGTGATAGGCAACCACACATTAATGGTTCTCTCCCTCCCTTTCCCTCTCCTTAAAAAATAATAAATAAAATCTTTAAAAAAAGAAAAAGATTGATAAATTGGCCTAATTTATATTATGCAGATATTATAATACAATATTCTCTGCATCAAAAGTCAATATTAAACCACTCAGCAATGAAAAAAAACAAATTACTAACACAACAACATGGGTGAATCTCAAAAATATTGTGTTGAGAACAAAAAGAAAGAAAAAAAATCATATTAAGTAACTCTTTTGATGAGAACCTCCAGGAAAGACAAACCTAATGTATAGTGACAGAAAGCAGACCAGTGGTTGATGGGAGTGAGTGGGGAAGGATGTTTGGGAAGAGGGTAAATGTAGCTTTTTGGAGTGATAGAAATATACTACATACACCTTGATTGTGGTGGTGTATCTATTTGTTAGAATGCAATGCACAGTACACTTAATATGGGTACATTTTTGTATGTATTGCATTAGATTTATTGTATATAAATTACACCTTAATAAATTTGACTTTTTAAAAAGTCACCATTAAAAGAGCAAAGAAGCAAGTCACAAAGTGGGAGACAGAATCTGAAACACATATGACTTTAAAAGAGCTAATTTCCATGATAAATATATAAAGAATTCCTACAAACCAATATCAAAAAGATTAACAACACAATAGAAAATGGGCAAAATAAATAAAATGATGCAAATGAAAATGTGCTCAACAGAGATTTTCAAGTTAATCCAAGATGAGTTGCCATGACATGCCAATAAAAGTGGTAAAAGCAACAACAAATGATAAATGAATGAGTTGCTTAAAACTCTCTTACAGTGCTAAAATACTTTGAAAGACTGTCAGTGTATTCTAAAGCTGAATATTTAAATACATGACTCAACAATTCTACTTCTAGATATATACCCAATTGAAAAGTGTATATAAATACATCAAAGATATCTATAAGAATGTCCACAATGGCATTATTTGAGAGTTCCACTTACACGTAGAATATAGAAAGCCACAAGGAAAAATTGTCCCCACCATCATAGTGCAAAGAAGATGGATAATTTACAGACTAACTTTCTTGAGCCTGTCAGAAAGTTGAGTTATCAAGGCCAAATAAACATTCCAATGTGTGACAAGTGCTTCCAAGGAGAGATGCAACAAAGAACTTTTTCATCTTTGGCACAGCACAAGAGAAAAAATGGCAAGCATAGAATCAGGAAAGATAAAATCAGGTAGAATTTTATCAATTTGTTAAAGGCAAGCATGGGTGACAATCAGTTTGGAGTAGGTAGAAGTCCTTGACACACGAAGAGCTCAGATTTGTTCACAAGTTTACTTCTATGGATGTTTCCAGTTGTTTTGAAGAAGATTAGAGTCTGAGTGGGAGACTAAAAGACCCCGGCTTCCCTTGTTTGTGAAATATGTGATCAGGCACTTCTTGACAGACAGGCAAGAAGCCCAGTTGCTTCCCAGCATCCTTGTTTCCTACATTAAGCTGTTGGTGGTAGGGCAACAAAGCCTTTCTCCCTTTAAGACCTCCTAGGTAGAGACTCATTACTCTGGAAGCAGGAGTAGAAAAATTCCCATCTGCCTCTGGAGGAAGGGTAGAAAATCCTCTTACTCCCAGGGCACAAGCATTTTAGCACTGTTTGTAATAACCCCAAACTTGAAACATCCCTAATGTTCACTAACATTAGAAATATTAAATAGTTATATTCATATAATAGAATACTGTACAGCAATGGAAATCAATGAATACTCTTGCAATAAGCAATATGAATGAATGTCTCAAATATAATGTTAATAAAAACTGGACACATTATAATATATTCTGTATCATATAGTTTAAATAAAAAGGTAAAAACAGACAAATTTATGCTGTGAGAAGTAAAGAGAGTGTTTAACTATAGGGAGAAAGAATGACAGTGATTGGAAAATTCCAGGGGGCTTCTGTAGTGCTGGAAATGTTTTAAATTTTTGACTGGTCATGTGGGTCTATTTACTGTGTGATAATTTGTAAAGATATACATTTATTGTTAAAATATTTCTGTATGTATTTTATGCACCAATAAAAGCAATTTATTTATAAAAATAAAAGCATATTTGTTATACGTGTAACTTTTTCACTTAGATGCACCTTTGCTGCAGAGCTACACAAACTAAATTGGAAAATAAAAAAAACCTCATAGAATTTAAAAGTGTGCATATTATGTCTTTTTTTCCCATAGACTGTGAACTAGGATCTAAATTGTTAATGCTAAATTTCAATTTCTAACACAAATAGTTTAAAAGTGCCATTGAATAGTGTGACAGATGAATAGACAGATGGACATTTGAAAATTATTATACAAAGATAAGTCAATATTTTCATTCCATGATTGAAAACAGCTTGACAGAAATAAGATATATCAGAGAGGGAAAAATTAACCCTACTGAAATGAAGCTGATATACTAAAGTTCAAGTTGTTACATACTAGATTGCACATTTTGAGGACATTTTGTCTTACTTCTCTATATAAGTAGATGTTACTCTTTTAAGACTTCAGTTTAATGTACTTTGTGGAAACTAATAGCAAGAAGACAGGTATTCGGCTAATAGTAAATGCAGAACCTACAAAAGGCATTACTTACCAAGGTTCTCTCTTTATATTACTCTCACTAGGCCCTTTGTCCAGAATATTGCATCTTTAACATTAGACAGAGGATGGACTACATAATAGTAATTCAGCATGCGTGAGGATATGTCTTTCTTTTGTGGAGAAAAGTGACTTTGAAAGAAGAGGTATGAAAGGAGAATGAACATGACATTCCAACTGCAGATCTATTTTAAGAAAAAAAACACTTATGAAAATTGAGACTCTCGCAAGTGATTTTCTTACAACTGTGTCTGCATGTCCCTTAGAAAGTTTTCATATATACCCAAGGGTACATTCATTCCAATATGAAAATTGTTGTCTTAGACAGCATGTGTGTCCCTGAACCAACAGCCTTGTTGTGTGAATTATCATTGTCACCAGCGTCATAGGACTCAGAAATCAAGATTGCTTTACTGTGATTACAGTGTGAAATATACCTAAACAGTTCCAAAAGAATTAAGACCAATTCTGGTTGCAGCCTTATCTGAGAGGCAGAGAAGGGAACATGGAAATCCCAGAGCAATGTTTCAGCCCAGTATTTGCTACTTCTCTTTTCCCAGTTACTCCTTTAGAAATCAATGAACCCATCTTTGTGTCTGCATCACTGGAAGAGTTAAGGTGAACAAGGGTTCTCTCAAAGCAAGAGAAGTGTTCTTTGTAATGATGATAAATTCTGGACAACAGTGTTGGGTGTGAATCTTCTACCTAAAGTAGAAGCTAGCACGTTAGCCTTTCAGTCTGAAAACAATAAATGGAAGATGTGTGGAGCAAAACAAATGCTTACTCTTCTCAGAATTCAGGGACAATGGTGTCTCCTCCTTCCTTACAAAAAGCAAACTGACATGTGGCAGCTTGCATTTTAAACTGCTTTTCAAAATGTTTTCATATGAATTATGCAGAGAAAAAATGTCCTTATTCTGGTAAGAATGAATTCTTATTAAGCTAGGATTAATAATTATTATATTAGCCTGAAGTAAATGATAAATATTTATAACCAAGTAACCTCTTGGGGTTTAAACATCACATGAAGTATTTAGCTGTTGTTGCTGTGAGAGGAATGCACAATAGGACATATTCTAGAGAGGTAAGGTTCTAAAGTCCCAAGCCCCAAGCCTCTTGCTGGAGGCTCTTGCTGAATACAGGTTGGCTTCTGTGGTGCTCACTCTTCACAAAGCAGGCAGAAAGGGCTAATCCCCAGTTAAATGATAAAGGTATGTTAATGTCAGGTCTAGGTCTTGATTTTTTTCCCTTTATTTGTACACCCTTCCTTGATAATCTCATTTAGCCTCGTTTTCCTATCTTCATCCCACACTTATCTCCAAGCTCAATTATACAACCAAACTGTCTTCTTGACATCCTTACTTGGATGTCTAATACACATCTCAAACTCATAAATCCAAAACTGAATCTTGACCCATTCACAATATTCTTCCTCTCAGTTGTTGACAACTCCTTACTTCCTATTGCTCAAGTACAAAACCATGCAGTCATCCTTGACTCCTCTCTTGTCTTGCAGCCACATCCAATCCATTAGGTAACCCTGTTGGTTCTACCTTCAAAAATATATCTAGAATCCATTCATTTATTACTATATTCATTACTGCCATACTGCTTTTGATCACCATTAATTCTAGCCTCTAGCCAAAAGGGTTGTATTAAAGCATAAGTCAGTGTCTTGGTTTGTTTGAGCTGTTATGGCAAAAATACCACAGACTAAGTGGCTTATAAACAACAGAAATTTCATTCTCACAGTTCTGGAAGCTGGGAAGTCCAAGATAAAGGTTACAGAAGATTTAGTGTCTAGTGAGGACCTACTTCCTGGTTCATAGATGATCAACTTTTTACTGTGTCCACACATGATGGAAGGGTTTGGGAACTTTCTGGAGCCTCTTGTTATAAGGACAGTAACCCCATTCATGAGGGCTCCACCTTCATTTCATAACTACTTCCCAAAGGCCCCACCTCATAATACCATCACATTGAGGATGAGGTTTCCACAAAGGATTTGGGGGGAGGGGCACAAATATTCAGTCTATAGCTGTCAGATTGGAAAACCCCTAAGCATTTTGAACAGTATTGCCACATAGTGGCCACTCAGTAAATATGTATTAGTAATGCAGGTTTGTCTCCTTTTTCCAAGAAGCTCAGCAGTTCCTCTTTGCCACTCAAAATGTAGAGACCTCATTCATTCCTTCAACAAACATTTATTTATTGAATGTTTACTATGTGTTGTGAAGGACTGAAGTAAGGACCCCCATTGCCTAGCTGGCTGTGGAAGGCTCTGAGGGGGAGCTTTATGGCCTTACACAGATGGCCTATGTTTTATTCCCTTTCTTTTAAGAAGTTCCTGAATATTCCAGGAAAACACATCTTCAGGTAGAGTGTCTCTTAATACAGAAAGGGATAGAAACACTGCTATTACAATGTAAGCTGCATCCTAAAGCCAAAGTCTTATAAAGTATCTGAGTTTGGCTCTGCCTTTGATAGCATACATGGGACCTAAAGCTGCACAAACAGGGCTTCTGATGGCAAGGACGATTCTAGGAGATACACAGCTCGGGCAAAGCTTTCACTGCCCCATCATTTCTCTCCTGTTCCTTTTACCTAAAATGCAGTTGTGGACATTGCATGTTGGACTAAAAAAGAACACAGGCAAGAGGCACTTTAGATCTCTGGAAAATCAGAATAAGCTTGCAGATACACTATATGTGTCACATGCACATATACTCCAAATACTCGCAACACTTGATTCACCCCAATACTCTTGAAAATTGGCTTAGGTTGCTGAGATCACATACACCAGTGCCTGCGTATTGTCAGTCATATCATTTTAGTAATATCTCATTTATCCAGCTAGTCCATAGAAGAGAGTCTTCCAGGTAACTAAAGTCTTCCAGGTTTGCTCTGTTAAAATGTACACAATCACTCTAGCTTGTAAACTCATGAGCTTCGAAGAGGCTTCTGTGATTATCTAGTTAAAATCCTTTATATTATCTTGCTTAGGGTTCCACAACTTTGGCACTATTGACATATTGGGCCAAATAATTATTTGTTGATGGGAAAGGACTATCCTGTACATTGTAGGATCTTTAGCAGCACCTCTAAATGTCAGTAACACTCTTCTGCCCCAGATGTGGCAACAAAAATGCCTCCAGACATTGACAAATGTACCCTGGGTGAGGGACAAATTCTCCCTTTTTGAGAACCAATGATCTGGTGTAAATTCCTCATTTTACTAATGAAGAAACTGGATTTTATTTTAAAGCTAATGTGTGACTTAAAAGGGACAATGAAAACAATGCCCACTGTACCACTGTTGACCATGTCAGAAAATCAGATATCATCCTTGACTCTTTTCTCTCCCTCACCAAACATTCACAATGTCCTATCAGCATAATATCTAAGTATGTTTCAAAACTGTTTATCTATATTGATATGACCATTGTCTTAGACCAAGCTTCCATTTCTTTCACCTGGATCACTAAAACAGCCACCCAACTATACTCCCTATCTCTCTAGTCTTACACCCTCCAATCTGTTGTGCACACTGTAGCAAGTGTAAACAATTTAAATTAAAAAATGATTTATTTAAAACTTAAATACTTAGAACACTTCAGTGGCATTCAATTGTCTTCATGGAAAATGTCGAACTTCTTAACTTGTTATCTGGCATTTGCACATCTTTCCCTTCCCACTAAATTACTTGTATTTTCACAGATATGCCATATTCTTTTCATCTTTTAGTCTATCATATATTATGGTCCCTCTGCATAGCATTTTTCAGCCTCTTATTTTTGTCTGAATAACTTATTAACTTAGACATCACATCCTTCAGCAACCCTTCCTTGAATGTTCATGTTCAGATTAACTGCCCCTCCTGTATGGTTTCTTAGCTCCCTATTAACACCTTTCTTAGCTTGCATTCTAATTGCCTGCTTTACCACTAAATGTGATCTCCATGATGGCATGGGATATGTCATGTTCACCATTTTACTCCTCATGCCTGGCACATAGTTGAGTGCTGAATTCTCATTTCATGAATAAAATAATGGAAGAAACAAGAAATTTCAGTTTGAATTCTTTTCATAACAATATTCTGCCTTCATTTTTACATGTCTATTGGTCTATGCTTACTTAAATAGAAAATAGCTAATATAATTTAGTTTTTTTTTTTTTTTTTTTTTTGGTGACTTAGTATCATCATAGTATGATGCCTTCATGTCATGACACCTTTTTGGAATCCTCTGAAGAGAGATATTATTATTTGCCTTGGCATTCAAATGTCCCAAACAAGTTGAATTTTTCTGCTTTAGGGTCTTTTTAGTTATCAGATTTTACTCATGTTTCATTTCTTGCAGATAGCATGACTGACTGACACTAATAACTTAGCAATAAGAATGGGGGAGTCTAATGCTTTGTTCCCTTCTTATTTTGTTGTTTGTAATCTGCTTGAAACAGGAAAAGGAAATGGATAATTATGTTAGAACTGTATACAAATAAAACTATATTGGCCTAAGGTGAGGAAGAATGAGTATTTTTTCCTTTGTAAAGGATATCAGTGTTAGGGCATGCAGCAGCTATTTTGACCTGTAGTCCTTTGCATAACTTCCTTAACTCTCAGTGGTGCTCCAGGCAGAACAAAGGAATTAAAAAGAACTTGTCTAATCATCTTCATTACCCACAAAACTTGGAACCCATTCACTGTTTTGTTTTTTTTTTTAGTCAGAATGCCTCCCCCCACAGGATTCCATTTCAGGGCTGGCCAAAGCTGCCTCAGACAAGACCTCCAGGCTTGCCATTTGACACTTTGGGTTTTCAACCAAGGGCAAAAAGTCTTCTCATTTTGATTCTGTTCCTATCAAGTACACACAGAAAATTTATAGGTATTATTTGTGAATGCTGCTAATGCAGACATATTTGAAGCTTGCACAAGTTTACAGAAAGTAGATACAAAAAATAGGAGGGTTGCCTTCAATAGAAGAAATTGGTGCATGAAGAATGTGTGTCATAAGCCTGGGAAGGCAGCCTACCATATTGATGAAATAAGCCACTAAATAAACAGATACTTAACTCCAGAGAACAGAACAGTTGTCCAGATAGAGAAGTCTAGTTACATAAGCACATATTCTGCTGCAAACTCCAGGATCACACCTCCTCTTTCTCCAGATGCAGCTCTTGGGCAGGGATGGGTCTGTGGTATGTTCAGAGTTTGAGAGAAATCACCTTCCAATGCAAGTATCTGAGTGTGTCATCTGTGTGGCATGTCAGGTCTGTATATCCTCATGATGATAATGATGATTATACTAAGTATTACCTTAGTTTTTCTGACAATTCTACTTTTCAGAGCATTATCACATCTATTACACAGGGGAACAATTTTAACATAATTCCTGTTGAGTTCAATTTTCAGTTGTTTTAGACTTAAATAGGCATGCTGATTTCAAAACTGCAGTTAGTTTTCTTCTATCATGTCAAATTCTTCTCTACAGCTTATCGAAATGTGACTACTCTAGGCTGGATTGAGCCTGGATTGAGGGAAGCACTAGTGTTCTCCTATTGGCTGAAAGCAAACCTCCCTCAAGTGGGGAGGGTTGGGGAATGACCTTAACCAGCGACAGGTTTATACTTGTCTAGCCTATTCAGTTACACATGAGACAGTGTGGTGAGATGTTGTGTGCTGCTCTATATAGTAAATCGTATTCCGAAGAGTAGTTCGAGTTCTTGTCTGTATAAAAGGAGTTAGCAGAATTTATTTTTTTGGAGGGGAAGATGGATGCGAAGCAGGGACAGTGTTCTCAGCTCGCTCCTGTTAAGGGGAGACTCCAGGAACGAATGTGGAAAGGAGTGACTGAGTGAGTGTGGATCTCCGATAGCATGAACAGGGAGGAGAGCATGGGAGCAGCGTGGAGGGGGGTGGAGGGATTTACCACACACTGAAGGCTGAGTCATTCCGAGACTGAGACTCGGTGCGTCTGCAGTAACAAGCTGGACAGCTCACTAGCCTAGAATTCCTTGGAGGCACCCATGCTAGGGGCAAACCGATAAGTGAATTCTTGTAGGGAGTTAGGGAGAGGATTTGGCCGAAAAAGCCAGGGGAGGGAGAGAACAGTGAACAACCAGGACTTGGAGAAACTGTGTGATCTGAGTCTAGAGGGAAACCTCCTCAGATGCAACTTCCAACCGAAAGCTCAGCACTCTGGGCCTGCACAGCACTAGAGCTAGGGCCCTACAGAACAAAGCAGCAGTTTTGGAGTAAGGAGACCGGCCGCACAGAAAAGCTGCTGCAGAACTCCGGACCAGGGGAGAACTGAGCAATCGCGCTAGAATCCCACAGAACAAAAGGCGGGTTTGGGGCTAGGAGAGAAATAGGAGGCACAGGGTGTGTAAGAAGGAAGAGAGCGGAGGCGGTGGTTCTGGAGTGGAGACGGTTTTAGGGCGGGAAGAAGGGCCCACAGGGAAAGGCTGCTGCGGAGCCCCAGACTGGGGGAGAACTCCTGGGTAGAAGAGCCCTGCGCTGACCAACCACACTAGAATCCTGCAGAACAAAGGGACGGTGCTGGGGTGGGGAGGGAGATAGAATGCACAGGCCTATAGACAGGGAAGCCAGCGGAAGCTGTAACTCGGAATAGAGACAGTTTTGGGGCAAGGAGAAGAGCCCATGCAGAAAAGCCGCTGCAGAGCTCCAGACTAGGGGAGAGGTCCTGGGCAGGATAGCGGCACTGGGCCGGGTGCTATGACTGACTGCCAGAGTCCTGCAGAACAAAGAGACGATCTTGAGAGAGGGAGAGAGATAGGATGCGCAGGCATATCGACAGGGAAGAGCAGAAGCTGTAGCCCGGGAATAGAGACACGACTGGAGGCAGGGTGGGGATTGCTGGCAGGCACAGGCTGGACCAACGGTGGGAAGGAGTAGCTGGACAAGCCTGAGGAGGGCTGAGGGTGCCACAGGAGGGGACAACTAAACGCAGCTCACAGCAGAGTGGCAGTAGGCTCACGAAAAAAAGACTAGCAATCCCAGAATCAAGCAGAACCCTCCCACAGCCAGCCAACCAACCAGAAAAGATTTGAAACTCATGGAATTTTGAATAGGAGCGGATTCGAGAAGGAAGAAAGGAAAAACAAAAACAAACAAACCAAAAATACCCAGAGACTGTGCCTAAAAGTTGAATTGAGTTAAAATCCTCTCATTCTTTTATCTCTTACTCTCTCTCTAACTGCCCCTCCCGTCCTTTCTTATTCTCCCTCCTTTTCTCCCCTCCTGTTCCCTCCCTTCTCTCCCTTTAGCATGTCTCCCCTGCATCCTATTCTCAGTTAATTTTTTTATTTTAAGTTCTCTCCCTTTCTCTCTCTCTCCTTCCCTGGACTAAGCACCTTCAATTTTATTAAATTTCTTTCTTTATTTTGTCCCCCTTCAGTCTACATTTGTTTTTCTTTCATTCCTTGCCCTTATTTTCCTTCTCTCCCTATACATATTCTCTCTCTTTTTCTTTCTCTCTCCCTATGCCACTCTATATTCTAATCTTTTAATATTGAAATTATAATTCTAATCTATCCCCCTCTCCCTTCACACTCCCATTCTTACCTCTTCTCTCTTTCCACCCCATCCCCTCACTTCTTTCTCTCCCTCTTGTATTTCTCTCCTTCATCCTATCTTTTGTCAAGTCTTCAATTTCAATCTTTCTTTCCCTAATATCTCCTCTTCCTCCTGATTTCCTTCCCTCCTCTGTGTTCTTTCCCTCCCCCATCCTCTTGCTTTATCATCTCCTATTCCTCTCTCTATATATTCTCTCTTTCTCTCTATCTTGCAATTTTATATCATGTTTTAATCACTAATCTTTTTATAATATATAATTTAAAAAGAATTTTAATACAGTCCCCCCTCTTCTACCTCCCCTTCTTCTTTCGTTCTCTCTCCTACCTTCTCTTCTCTACATTCTCTCTCTCTTTCCTCTCTCCCTTCCTGTCTTGTTATTTTCTACTCTGTATTTTATTATTAAAAAATTCTTTCTCAATCTGTTTCTTACCTTCTAACCTTCTCAGCCCTCTCTTTCAATTTCTGGCTGTCTGTCTGCCTGGATGTCTGTTGTGTCTATCCTCCCTCCCACGCTAATCATATAGCATATACCAATTATATAATCCTAGTACTATACACTTTCATTTTCTCACTCCACACTGTAACCCTCTCCTCCTTTTCAAATATTCAGTGTAAGTGTTAATTGCTGTCTTACATAACCTTTATGTCAATTACTAATATTATTAGTCTATCAAATTCCCTCTCAAAAATTACCCTTCTTTCATTTAAAACAACTCATATCTGTTTCTCCTACGAAATAAGAGTCCCAGTGTCTCCACAAGTATATTAATACGGGCTCATTTGCAGCCTACAATGAGATTGTAGTTGGGGGAGATATTGGAGGGTGTGGGTCTCTTCCCTGGATTGTGTGATTACGTTTTAGCAGCACCTCCACAAAAGATCTCAAGACAAGGTGGGCAGAGTGACTCTCAATCAACTAACCACAGAAAAAGATCCACCAAAGAGTAGCTGAAATACAACCAGACAGATTAAAGAAATAACATCAAGGAAAACACAGATAGAGATCCAGGAAGATGGAGGAGTAAGTGGAAGCTACACTAACCTCCTCCCAGGACCAGCCAGTGTTGACTCAGCCCCAGTACAGCAGACAGACCATTCCCCTTCAAGAGGCATCAGACTAAGGGGAAATAGAAGCTTGGCCTACAGGAATTAAGCTGCCACACCCACGGTCTTTAAGCCTGACGGCTAATCACAGATCGAGTAGATTAACAACTAAAGAAGACAGACAAAGGCAGTAGATCACTGGAAGTCTCCAATAGGCTGCCTAGGGCCAGTCTGGCACATGATCTGACGCTACAAGAGGCAGATCTAGGAAGAGCAGATCATTCTCAGAAGCACCAACAAACAATAGGAATCACAAAAATGAGGAGACAGAGAAACAACCCCCCATCAAAAGGAAAGGTAGAATCCCCAGAGAGAGTGCTAAATGAAATAGAGGGGAGCAAAATATCAGATACGGAACTCAAAACATAGATTATGGAGAAGCTGAATGAGCTCAGCGGAAACTACAAAGAACTCCAGGGAAACTACAAGGAATTCCAGAAAAACTACAATGTACTCACAGAGAATTACACGAGCAAGAAAAAGGACATAGAAGCTATCAATAAGAGCCAGGAGGAAATGAAGAATACGATCTCTGAATTGAAGAACACAGTAGAACGAATTAAAAGCAGGCTAGAGGAAGCAGTAGATTGGATCACTGAGCTAGAGGACAATGTACACAAAAACTCCCAGACAATGCAACAAAATGAAAAAAGACTGAACAAGACTGAAGAGGCTCTAAGACAGTTGCAGGACAACGTGAAACATAATAATATCCGTATCATAGGAATTCCAGAAGGAGAAGAAGAAGAGCAAGGGATAGAAAACCTCTTTGAAACACTAATGACAGAAAACTTCCCTCACATGAGGAGAGAAAGAGTCACGCAAGTCCAGAAAGCACAGAGGGTCCCAATGAAGATGAACCCCAACAGGCCCACCTCAAGACACATCATAATTAAAATGGCAACATTCAAAGACAAAGAGAGAATCCTAAAAGCAGCAAGAGAGAAACAACTAATAAAATACAAGGGACTCCAATAAGGCTATCCTCAGATTTCTCAGCAGAAACACTACAAGCCAGAAGGGAATGGCAAAAAATATTCCAAGCAATGAAAAACAAAGGCCTACAACCTAGAATACTATACCCAGCAAAGCTCTCATTCAAAATGGAAGGTTAAATAAGGAGCTTCCAAGACAAAAGAAGGCTAAAAGAATACATCTCCACCAAACCAGTAATGCAAGAAATGCTAAAGGGTCTGCTCTAAGAAGATAAAGAAACAGAGAGAGACAGAGAAGAACACGAGTACAAAGGGGAAAAATGACAATGAATAAGTACTTATCGCTAATAACCTTAAATGTAAATGGATTAAACGCTCCAATTAAAAGACATAGGGTAGCTGAATGGATCAGAAAGAATTACTCACGTATATGCTGTCTACAAGAGACACACCTTAGAACAAAAGATCTACACAGACTGAAAGTAAAGGGATGGAAAAAAGTATTTCAAGCAAATGGTCGTGAAAAAAAAGTCGGGGTAACAATACTTATATCAGACAAAACAGATTTCACAGCGAAGTTCATAAAAAGAGACAAAGAAGGGCCTTTCATTATACTTAAGGGAAAAGTACACCAAGAAGATTTAACCCTTATAAATATATATGAACCCATCTTAGGAGCACTCAAATGTGTAAGGAAAATTTTGAGAGACTCCAAGAAAGATATAGAAAGCAACACACTCATCGTAGGGGACTTTAACACCCCATTGTCAACAACGGACAGATCTTTGAAGCAAAGAAACACCAAAGATATTGAGGCAGTGAACAACACTCTAGATCAATTGGACTTGGTCGATATATATAGAAGTTTTCACCCCAAAGAAGCAAAATATACATACTTCTCAAGTGCACATGGAACATTTTCAAAGATAGACCACATGGTAGGACACAAAAAAAAGCCTCAGTAAATTCAAGAAAATTGAAATTATATCAAGCATCTTCTCAGATCACAATGGATTAAAATTGGAAATCAACCTCAAGGAAAAAACTCAAAAACATTCAAACTCATGGAGAATGAATAACATGCTATTAAATAATGAATGGGTTCACAATGACATCAAGAAACAAATCAAAATAAGCCAGGCAAAGAAAGAAAACTACCATATGATATCAACTAATACAGGAAACTAAAGAACAACACAAAAAAAGGAACTAAATAGAACAAAGAGCAGAATAGCAGTCAATAGGGGGGAGGGGAGAGGTAGAGAAGGGGGATAAGTAAGGGAAGAGTTTAGTCAAAGAACCTGTATAAAAGACTCATGGACATGGACAACGGGGAGGGATATGATTGCGGATCACGGGGTAGGTTGGGTGGGGGAGAGAAATTAGGGAAAAAGGGGGTCGGTTGGGTGGGGGAGAGAAATTAGGGGAAAAGGGGACAACTGTAATTGAAAAACCAAAATAAAAAATATATATATAAAATTTAAAAAAAACGATAATACATCACGATCAATTAGGATTCATCCCAGGAATGCAAGGATGGTTTAATATTCGCAAATCAATAAACATAATACAACACATAAACAAAATGAAAGACAAAATCCTCATGATCATATCAATAGATGCAGAAAAAGCATTTGATAAAGTACAACACCCATTTATGATGAAAACACTCAGCAAAATGGAAATAGAAGGAGCATACCTCAACATAATAAAGGCCATATATGAGAAACCTGAAGCCAACATCATACTCAATGGGCAAAAACTGACAGCATTCACCCTGAGATCAGGAACAAGACAAGGATGTCGGCTCTCTCCACTCCTATTCAACAGTCTTGGAAGTTCTAGCCACAGCAATCAGACAAGAAAGAGAAATAAAAGGCATCCAAAGTGGAAAAGAGGAAGTAAAACTGTCATTATTTGCAGATGACATGATAGTGTACATAGAAAATCCTTTAGACTCCACAAAAAAACTACTCAATCTAATCAGTGAATTCGGCAAAATAGCAGGATACAAAGTCAATATTAAGAAAACGAAGGCATTTTTATACACCAACAATAAAAACTCAGAGATAGAAACTGAAAGAAAAATACCATTTACCATAGCAACAAGAAAAATAAAATACCTAGGAATAAACTTAAACAAGGAGGTAAAAGATCTGTACTCAGAAAACTACATAACACTGAAGAAAAAAATTAAAGAAAATACAAATAAATGGAAGCATATACCATGCACATGGATGGGAAGAATCAACATCATTAAAATGTCCATACTACCCAAAGCAATTTAGAGATTCAATGCAATCCCTATTAAAATATCAGCAACATATTTCACAGACCTAGAACAAATAATTTAAAAAATTATATGGAACCAAAAAAGAGCCCGAATAGCCATAACAATTTTGAGGAAGAACACAGTAGGAAGAATCACAATACCTGATATCAAACTATACTACAAGGGCACTGTAATCAAAACAATCTGGTACTGGAATAAAAACAGACATGTAGATCAGTAGAACAGAATAGAGAGCCCAGAAATAAACCCAGGTTCATATGGTCAACTAATATTTGACAAAAGGGGAAAGAACATCAAATGAAGTGAAAAAAGCCTCTTCAACAAATGGTGTTGGGAGAACTGGACAGGGACATGCAAAAAAATGAAACTAGACCACCAACTTACACCATACACCAGAATAAACTCAAAATGGATCAAAGACTTAAATGTAAGCCGTGATACTATAAAAGTCCTAGAGAAAAAAGTAGGCCGAAAAATTGCAGATATCCCATGTAGCAACATTTTCACTGATATATCTACTAAGGTAAGGGAAATAAAGGAAAGAATAAACAAATGGGACTACATCAAACTGAAAAGTTTCTGCTCAGCTAAAGAAAACATCAGCAAGATGAAAAGGAAACCAACCATATGGGAAAATATATTTGCCAATGATATCTCTGACAAGGGATTGATCCCCAAAATATATAAAGAACTCATATGACTCAACACCAAGAAGACAGACAACCCAATTAAAAAATGGGGAAAGGACCTGAACAAACACTTCTCCAAAGAGGACATACAGAGGGCCCATAGACATATGAAAGAATGCTCAACATCACTAGCCATCAGAGAGATGCAAATAAAAACCACAATGAGATACCAACTCACACCAGTCAGAATGGCCATCATCAACAAATCAGCAAACAACTTGTGCTGGAGAGGATGCGGAGAAATGGGAACCCTAGTGCATCACTGGTGGAAATGCAGACTGGTGCAGCCACTATAAAAAACAGTTGGGAATTTCCTCAAAAAACTAAAAATGGAATTGCCTTTTGAACCAGCAATTCCATTTCTAAGATTATATTCAAAAAATCCTGAAACACCAATTCAAAAGAACCTATGCACTCCAACATTCATAGTAGCACAATTTACAATAGCCAAGTGCTAGAAACAACCTAAATGCCCATCTGTAGATGAGTGGATCAAAAAACTGTGGTGCATTTACACAATGGAGTTCTATGTAGCATAAAGAAAGAAGGAACTTCTACCATTTGCAACAATGTGGATGGAACTAGAGAGAATTATGCTTATCAAAATAAGCCAGGCAATGAAAGAAAAATACCTTATGCTGTCACCTATTACGGGAAACTAATGAACAACACAAACAAATGAGAAAAATTGAACCTGAGGTATGTAAACAAGAAGTAGACTAACAGTAACAAGGTAGGAGGCCGGAGGGAGAGAAGGGGGTAAGAAAGAGAAGGGTCAAGTCAAAAAACATGTATACGTGACCCATGGACATGGGCAACTGAGTGGGAACTGAATGTGGGGAAAGGGAGGGACAGGGTGCAGGGAAGCAAGAGGGGGAAAAAAGAGAGACAACTGTAATGGAAAGACAAAAAAAAATTTTTTAGTGGGGGAAAAATGAAAATATGAATAATGGAAATGCCAATTCAGTGAATACTAGGACAAAGATTTTCCTTCATATTGTATGTTTTTCTCCGTATTTGATCCCTCCAGAGTTTTGCATTCTGAACAAGGAAGTAATGACATAAGTTTCTTTGCATAGAACTAATAAGACCAGTTGTTAATAGCGGTTCCTTTTTTTTTTTTTTGACCAAGTCTTTGACTGGAATGTCAAGCCTAAAGGAGACATACTTGGGCTCAGGTTGTTACCAAAAATCTCTGAGGAATGGGGAATGACTTTCAAAGGTAATAAAAGCCCACGAGATAAAAGGCCTGGTACCGTGGTTCGTTGAGTGGTCCACAGCAATTTTTCCAGGGAAGAACGAAGGTTGTTTTCCTGGAAGATGGCTAGAAGGGACCTTAAGGCACAATGAAAAACCAGAAAGACTTGGAAAGGACAGGTGTGTACAGACAAGGATGAATGCCAGATATGTACCTCAGCTTCTGTGCCCTGAAGAACAGACTGAGAGTCACCCCAAATATTCCTTGGGTAAGTTCCAGCAAAGCAGAACTAAAGATCATAAGTGATCATTTTCTGCTCATTATGTTTATGCAAATCAACAGGATAAATTCAAAATGGACTTAATGTAGTCCCTTTAAAGACAAGGAGGGTAATCTTAGGGAGAAAAATCATTATTCAAGGAAAATCACAATGATCAGTAGTAGACTATAAAGTAGGGCAACTAACTGTCTTAAAAGTTTCTTCTCATTTAAAAAACGGTTTCACTTGAAAATTAAACGATGTCTGTGATATCATCAAAGATATTCAAGTTGCAGGCAAGTAGAATGTCAAGTGCCTTGCAACTGGATGTCTTCCCAAAAAGACAGTCTTGCAGATTTAGAGACTTGTTTATAGGTTACGTTTCATAAATTAACATGTGTTTTCTGTTTTCAAAAGACATAAGCCTATGATCGCATTACCTGAGTGATTGTCTATATGCATAAGACTCACTTAATCCTCTCTGCTGCGCTGCCTCCTGAGATTCAGTGGTTTGGCTGAGCTAAATGTCTGGGTTGGTGAAGAATGGGGTGGTCTGTGGGCTTCACTTTAAAACTAGTTTCTCTTTTATATCCTAATGGCTTGGACAGAAAGGACCCAGAGGTCTGAGAGGGGGAAAACCTAAATTATTTCCCTCAGCCCAAACTAAGTATAATGGACAAAAGGGTTTTGGACAGCTGAGATATGCCTAGTACACCTTCCTCGAAAGAAGCCCTTTTTTTTTTTTCTTTCTCCTAATATGGATCAATGAAAAATTAATCCCTGCCTTTTGTCATCTAGTAGTTATGGACTGAATGATGTCTTTTAACCCTTTTCGCCAAATATGTTGCCCCCAGAACACAACAAGTATGCCAGCCTGTTAAAGCAAACGCGCCGTTGACTGCAGACAGTCAACTGACCTGGAGTCTGCACGATCTTTCCCCATGTGGGAAGGCCATCCTCCCCACAACACCCCCACTATTATTAAGGTATTCTGGACCCAAGGGTAGGTAGGATGACGACCATGTCCACCTTGAAGCAGCTAGAGGAGCTTGAGACCTTCGCCCATTGTCCTTTACAAGATTACAAAGGGTCTTAATATCTGAGAGGGAGGGATAGTTATTTTTTACGTACCAGGGGTATGGACTTGGGGGGGGGGATTGCTGGGGGAGGGAGATGCTGGGTGGAGGGGAGTAAAGGGAAGAAATTTGGAACTATTGTAACAATATAATCAATAAAATACAATTAAAAAAAGAAAGAAAGAAAAATCATAATTTAAGCTCACTACAGAGGTATAAAAATCTTAAATAAAATATTGTCTTTTCAAAAAAAAAAAGAATTTATTTTTTTATTTATATACTTACTTATTTACTTTCCTTCAGATGATGTCTGCCTCTTCTATTTCTCATCATAAGTGTCTAAACAACCCTGATTCATTTTGTTCTATGTGTGGCCGTTTCACCATTCCCAGTCAAAGGACAAACATCAGCTCATTTGTCAGGCAAGCCTATTTTGCATATTTTAAAGTAAAATTGTTGATCAAGATAAGGGTTGGGCCCCTCACAAGGTTGCAAGTAGTGTGCCAAGAGTTTATGGATGTGGATGAAGGGAACACATGATAAATTGCCATTTGGTATACTTATGGTTTGGTGAAAGTCCAGAGATCATTCAAGTGACTGTTCTTCTTGTATAGTGAAAATGTCAGGGTATAACAAGAAAAATAAATATAAAATAGAGTATCCTAGTCTACCATCAGCTCTACGCCGAGTGCCTCATCCAGCTGAAATACCAGTGCCAGTTTTCACTGACCTACCCTCTTTCAAAAAACAGGAGTATGGTGAAGAACTAAGTGACAGCAATGATGAAGATTTTTTTTTTCAGATTTAATGTGTTTTATTGATTAAAATATTACATTTGTGCCAATTTCCCTTCCCTCTGCGCCCCTCCACCCGGTGGACCCCTCCCTCCAGTTGTCCCCCCCTTTTAGATTATGTCCATTAGTTGTGCATACAGTTCCTCCCAACCTCTCTCCGTCTATTCCATTCCCTCCTACCTTGATCCCCAATTCCTATATCATCTCCCTCCCTTTCCCCATTCCCCCTCCCTGTTGACCTCCCCCCAATATGCTTCCCATACCCACAGTTCCTTTTCCACTCTCGTTGCCTATTTAGTTTGCCTTTGTTTCATCTCCCTAGCTTCTGTTTTTTTAAACCAGTCCCTTTAACATCTCATATAACAGTGGTTTGGATCTAATGAACTCTTTCAGTTTTATTTTGTCCTGGAAACACTTTCTCTGTCCTTCTATTCTGAATGACAATTTCGCTGGATAGAGTATTCGTGGTTGTAGGTTTTGGATTTTCATTACTTTGAATATTTCTTGCCAGTCCCTTCTTGCCTGTAGGGTCTCCCTTGAGAAGTCAGCTGATAGTCTAATTGGGACCCCTTTGTACATAATTCTTTTCTTCTCTCTTGCTGCTTTTAAGATTCTCTCTTTATCTTTAATTTTTGACATTTTGATTATAATGTGTCTTGGAGTGGTTCTCCCTGGGTCCAGTCTCTTGGGAACTCTCCTTGCTTCCTGGACCTGCAAGTCTATTCCCTTCCCCAAGTCTGGGAAGTTCTCCTTTATTATATTTTCACTCAATTTTTCAAGTTCTAGTTCATCTTCCTCACTCTCTGGCAAACCAATGATTCTTATGTTGGGCCTTTTATAGCTGTCCCAGAGGTTGCTGATCCTCTCATTGTTGCTTCCCATTTCCTCTCGCTGCATTGGTTGACTGCTTGTTCCTTCTCCATATTCCAGTTTGTTGAAATGAACTCTGGATTTTTTCTCACCTTCTATCTCGTATGCGGTTTTGTCCCTTTCGTTATGAAATTTTTTCGCTTCTTTCTTATCTTTTTCCTGCTCTTTTGTGAATTCTGTAAGCCACCTGATAACAATGGCCCAGAACTGAGCCTCTGACAGGTTTCTTATATGTTCATCTGTCAGGTTCTCTATCTGCTGTCTGGTGAGTTGTGTCACCGGTATTTCTATAGTTGTCTGCCTCATTTTGACAGATGCGTTTTGTTTTCTTGGGCCGGCTGTAGGGAGCAGTGCCTGTGTACGCGTCACAAATCAGCGACCGGCGCCTGCCTGTCCGCGACCTATTTCGCAGCACTGTGGTGCTTTCTTTGGGGGCGGGGGTCCAAGATGGATTCACACAGTTATTCAGCTAGGAGACCGGGATCCGTCCTCCCGCCCCCCTGGGCCTCACTGTTCAAGGCCATGCGGCGGCCGCTCTCCCCAGCGCCGGAGTCGCGCACCGCCAGGGGCTTGCGTAGCCGGGACTCCTCGCCGGGGTCGCGCACCGCCAGGGGCTTGCGCAGCCGGGATTCCTCGCCGCCCGCCGCTCCGGGTGCGACCGCAAACAGCACTGCCCTCTTTAACTCTTACCTGCCCAAATGGCACCGCTGGTTTATAACTTCATATGCTGGACTTCTGTGTAGTTTTATTTTCTGGAATTTCTAGTTATCCTTTGTTTTGAAGTAGTTGTATTCCTCTCTAGTTGTAGAGGGAGACCTAGCGTGTCCGTCTAAGCCTCCATCTTGGCCGGAAGTCCAACAATGATGAAGATTTTGAAACTGAAGATGACTCAGTTCATAAGGGATTTGATCAGCATGAGTTGAATAATTCGGCATGAGATTTGGGACTATCTAAAAAGGCTCCAGAACTCCTAGCATCAAGACTGCATGAGAAAAACTTGCTTGAAAAAGGAGCTAAGGTATCCTAATTTTTATCAAGAGAAAGTGCATTTCTGCAGTACTTTCGAAGTGATGGTGGCTTTCTGTATTGCCATAACATACATGGATAATGAAGGAATTGGGAATTCCAATCTAGAATGCAACTGAATGGCGACTGTTCATTGATAGCTCAAAGTGGAGCTTGAAGTGTATCCTCCTCCACAATGGTAATTTATTTGGTGCAGTTCCAATTGGCAGTTCAGTTTGTTTTCATGAAGAATATGAAGACATAGAGAGTCATGGATCTGTTGCAATATCACAAGCAAAATTAGATCATCTGTGTTGACCTTAAAATGGTCTGCTTCCTTCTTCATCAGCAACACAAATACACCAAGTATCCCTGTTTTCTGTGTATGTGGGACAGCAAAACTCATGAGAAGCATTGGGTGCAGTTGAATTGGCCTCCAAGATATGACCTCAAACCTGGTAATCCAAACATTCTACATGAGCCACTTGTTGACAGAAAGAACATTCTATTCCCACCTCTGCACATAAAAGTGGGTCTTATGAAGCAATTTGTTAAAGCTTTGCCAACTGAAGGAAACTGTTTCAAGTATCTCATTTTGGCATTTCCTAGCCTATCATTTGAAAAGATAAAATACCTTAATATGTATGTTTGGTAGCAGAACTTTACTACTTGCACACAATTTGACTTACAGTAACAATTTATAGCCTTTATATGAACAAAATAACTCTAAATAAACATTATATTCAAGTAATTTTTTTCTTTATTTTCTTTTGTATGTACATTTTGTATAATTTGGGGGACTATGGGACAGTACCTTAAAAAGTTGACGTGATAGAGAAAACTGGGGTCATTTTTTGATTCAGATGCCAAAAGTTAGTCAAAATAAGTGTCAGATCTAACTCAATTAAAATTGTGTTCCCCAGTGTTATTTGCTCTTTTTCAAGTGGAAATCAAGCTACTGCAAAAATAAATGACTTACTCAAGATCTCACTGCCAGGGCAGAGCAGAGCTGATCTAAAACTAAAGTCTGCTGATGCTCATTTGATTTCTATCCAATTACACTGCATCAACAGTCAACTTAATGACTTAATGGCCAAATGGGAGAAGCGTCTATGTTTCCTTCAGACATTGAAAATTTCTCCAGGTTACTGTAAATCATAGCTCAGAGCAGAATTTAATTTTTAAGGAGGACATCAGAGGTGAAGTAAAAGAGAGTCTTTAATTCAGGAGATGCTTTGCATCAGCCAAGACAGAAGCTTCCTGAACAATCACGGGAACATTGCCAGAAGTGCAAAATGGTATCAGAAGAGGCATGTGGCTTAAATAAACAGGGGAAGAGGACCTCAAATTTGGTTCAGAGAGAGCCATAACTGATAAGATAAAATGAGATCTTCTCAAGTTGAATGAAGCTGTGCCTATTACTTATGTGGTTGTAGTTTATACTTTTTAAATATCATTACACTTAGGGAGATATCATGGGGTTACAGAAAGAGAATAGAGGTGAAAGGCAGAAAATTTAAGCCAACAATCAAGTTCATTCAAGTCAGAGGGACACCAAGAAGTCAAATTATCCTATTAGTGAGTAAGACAGATCCCTGATATCAACATTAAAGTCCCTAGTTAACTCTTTCTGCCTTGAATCATGTGACCTTCCGAGAGCATCTAAAAAGTTCTCCTATTAAGTATCTTGAACATGTACCAAAGGTATTTAATATCTGTGATTTAAAGGCCTTAATCTATCATGGTTAAACCAGTATGTAACTGAGTGGCTCCTAGCCAAAGAAATGACAATCAGCAGAAATTTTTGACCCCTCCCTGTACATTGGTCTGGGAAGATTGATATGAAATGACTCACTTCCTATAGTTAAGAAAAAGTACAATTGACCCTTGAAAAACAGAAGGGTTAGGAGCTTTGAACCCCACATAACTGAAAACCTGCATACAATTTTTTTTATTTAAATCTACTATTTTCCTATTTCTTTTTTTATTTTTAAATGTATTTTATTGATTATATTGTTACAATAGTTCCAATTTTCTCCCTTTTACTCCCCTCCACCCGGCATCTCCCTCCCCCAGCAATCCCCCCCAAGTCCATACTCCATAGTTCATACATACAAGCTTTCCCACTTCACCCTTTGATATATTCTTCTTCTCCTTCTCTTTTTTTAGTAAATATGTGATTAATTATTTTAACAATAAAAATAACTATCCCTCCCTCTCAGATATTAAGACCCTTTGTAATCTTATAAAGGACAATGGGCAAAGGTCTCAAGTTCCTCTAGTTGCTTCAAGCTGGAAATGGTCATCGTCCTACCTACGCTTGGGTCCAGAAATCCCTAATAAAAGTGGGGCTGTGGAGGGGAGGGTGGCCTTCCCACATGGGGAAGGATCCTGCAGACTCCAAGTCAGTTGGCTGTTTCCGGACAATGGTGTGCTTACTTTAACAGGCTGGCATCCTTGTGTTCTGGGGGCAACAGGTTTGGCAAAAAGAGTTAAAAGACATCATTCAATCCATAATCACTAGATGACAAAAAGCAGAGATTAATTTTTCAATGTTCCACATTAGGGAAAAAAAAAAAAAGAAAAAAAGGGCTTCTTTGGAGGAAGTGTGCTAGGCACATCTCACCCGTCCAAAACCCTTTTGCCCATTATACTTAGTTTGGGCTGAGGGACATACTTTAGGTTTCCCCCCTCTCAGACCTCTGGGTCCTTTCTGTCCAAGCCATTAGGATACAAAAGAGAAACCAGTTTTAAAGTGAAGCCCACAGACCACCCCATTCTTCACCGACCCAGCCATTTAGTTCAGCCAAAACATTGAGTCTCAGGAGGCAGCGCTGCAGAGAGGATTAAGTGAGTCTTATGCATACAGACAATCACTCAGGTAATGCGGACATAGGCTTATGTCTTTTGAAAACAGAAAACACATGTTAATTTATGTAACATAACCCACAAACAACCCTCTAAATCTGTAGGACTGTCTTATTGGAAAGGCATCCAGTTGCAAGGCGCTTGACATTCTTCTTGCCTGCAACTTAAATATCTTTGATGATACCAGAGACATAGTTTAACTTTCAAGTGAAAATATATTTTAAATGAAAAGAAACTTTTAAGACATTTAGCTGCACTACTTTATAGTTTACCACAGATCATTGTGATTTTCCTTGAATAATGATTTTTCTCCCTAAGATTACCCTCCTTGTCTTTAAAGGGACTACATTAAGTCCATTTTTAATTCATCCTGTTCATTTGCATAAACACAACAAGAGCAGCAAATGATCCCTTATGATCTTTAGTTCTGCTTTGCTGGAACTTACCCAAGGAATATTTGGGGTGACCCTCAGTCTGTTCTTCATGGCACAGAAGCTGAGCCACATATCTGGCATTCATCCTTGCCTGTACACACCTGTCCATTCCAAGTCGTTCTGGCTTTTAATTGTGCCTTAAGGTCTCTTCTAGCCATCATTCAGGAAAACAACCTTCGTTCCTTCCCTGGAAAGATTGCTGTGGACTGCACAACCAACCATGGTACGAGGTCTTTTATCTCAAGGGCTTTTAATACCTTCGAAAGTCATTCCCCATTCCTCAGGGCTTTTTGGTAACAACCTGAGCCCAAGCATATCTCCTTTAGCATGACTTTCCAGTCATAGACTTGGTAAAAAAATTAAAGAACCTCTATTAACAACTGGTCTTATTAGTTTTATGCAAAGAAACTTATATCATTACTTCCTTGTTCAGAATGCCAAACTCTGGAGGGATCAGTTAGGGAGAAAAGTATACAACGTGAAGGAAAATCCTTGTCCTAATATTCACTGAACTGGCATTTCCATTCTTCTTATTTTCATTTTTCGCCCTCTAAAAAAAAGTTTTGTTTGTTTTTTCCATTACCGTTGACCCACTTTTTTGCCCCTCTTGCTTCCCTGCACCCTGCCTCTCCCTTCCTCCACATTCAGTTCCCACTCAGTTGCCCTTGTCAGTGGGTCATTTATACATGTTGTTTGACTAGACCCTTCCTTGTTACCCACTTCTCTCCATCCCACCTCCCTCCTTGTTACTGTTAGTCTACTTCTTGTTTACATACCTCTGATTCAATTTTGCTCATTTGTTTGTGTTGTTCATTAGTTTCCTATAACAGGTGACAGCATAAGTTATTTTTCTTTCATTGCCTGGCTTATTTTGATAAGCATAATTCTCTCTAGTTCCATCCACGTTGTTGCAAATGGTAGAAGTTCCTTCTTTCTTTCTGCTACATAGTACTCCATTGTGTAAATGTACTACATTATTTTGATCCACTCATCTACAGATGGGCACTTAGGTTGTTTCCAGCACTTGGCTATTGTAAATAGTGCTGCTATGAACATAGGGGTGCATAAGTTCTTTTGAATTGGTGTTTCAGGATTTTTCGAATATAAACTTAGCAATAGAATTGCTGGTTCAAAAGGCAGTTCCATTTTTAGTTTTTTAAGGAAATTCCAAACTCTTTTCCATAGTGGCTGCACCAGTCTGCATTCCCACCAGCAATGCACCAGGGTTCCCGTTTCTCCACATCCTCTCCAGCACAAGTTGTTGGTTGATTTGTTGATGATGGCCATTCTGACTGGTGTGAGTTGGTATCTCATTGTGGTTTTTATTTGCATCTCTCTGATGGCTAGTGATGTTGAGCATTCTTTCATATGTCTATGCGCCCTCTGTATGACTTCTTTGGAGAAGTGTTTCTTCAGGTCCTTTCCCCATTTTTTAATTGGGTTGTCTGTCTTCTGGGTGCTGAGTCATATGAGTTCTTTATATATTTTGGAGATTAATCCCATGTCTGAGATGACATTGGCGAATATATTTTCCCATATGGTTGGTTGCATTTTCATCTTGCTGATGTTTTCTTTAGCTGAGCAGAAACTTTTTAGTTTGATGTAGTCCCATTTGTTTATTCTTTCCTTTCTTTCCCTTGACTTAGGAGATATATCAGTGAAAATGTTGCTACGTGGGATGTCTGAAATTTTCCGGCCTACTTTTTCCTCTAGGACTTTTATAGTATCACGGCTTACATTTAAGTCTTTGATCCATTTTGAGTTTATTCTGGTGTATGGTGTAAATTGGTGGTCTAGTTTCATTTTTTGCATGTCCCTGTCCAGTTCTCCCAACACCATTTGTTGAAGAGGCTCTTTTCACTCCATTTGATGTTCTTTCCCCCTTTGTCAAATATTAGTTGACCATATGAACCTGGGTTTATTTCTGGGCTCTCTATTCTGTTCCATTGACCTACATGTCTGTTTTTATGCCAGTACCAGATTGTTTTGATTACAGTGCCCTGTAGTATAGTTTGATATCAGGTATTGTGATTTCTGCTACTGTGTTCTTCTTCCGCAAAATTGCTGTGGCTATTCAGGCTCTTTTTTGGTTCCATATAAATTTTTTAAGTATTCGTTCTAGGTTTGTGAAAAATATCATTTCTATTTTAATAGGGATTGCATTGAATCTCTAAATTGCTTTGGGTAGTATGGACATTTTAATGATGGTGATTTTTCCCATCCATGAGTATGGTTTATGCTTCCATTTATTTGTATCTTCTTTAAATTTTTTCTTCAGTGTTATGTAGTTTTCTGAGTACAGGTCTTTTACCTCATTGGTTAAGTTTATTCCTAGGTATTTTATTTTTCTTGTTGCTATGGTAAATGGGATTTTCTTTCAGTTTCTATCTCTGAGTTTTTATTGTTGGTATACAAAAATGTCTTCGATTTCTTAATATTGACTTTGTATCATGCTATTTTGCGAAATTCACTTATTAGGTTGAGTAGTTTTTTTGTGGAGTCCATAGGGTTTTCTATGTACCCTATCATGTCATCTGCAAATAATGACAGTTTTACTTCCTCTTTTCCAATTTGGATGCCTTTTATTTCTCTTTCTTGTTTGATTGCTGTGGCTAGAACTTCCAAGACTATGTTGAATAGGAGTGGAGAGAGCGGACATCCTTGTCTTGTTCCTGATCTCAGGGGGAATGCTGTCAGTTTTTGCCCATTGAGTACGATGTTGGCTTCAGGTTTCTCATATATGGCCTTTATTATGTTGAGGTATGCTCCCTCTATTCCCATTTTGCTGAGTGTTTTCATCATAAATGGGTGTTGTACTTTATCAAATGCTTTTTCTGCTTCTATTGATATGATCATGTGGTTTTTGTCTTTCATTCTGTTTATGTGGTGTATTATGTTTATTGATTTCTGAATATTAAAAAATCCTTGCATCCCTGGGATGAATCCCACTTGATCGTGGTGTACGATCTTTCTAAGGTGTTGCTGGATCCAGTTTGCCAATATTTTGTTGAGGATTTTAGGATATATGTTTATCAGAGATATTGGCCTGTAGTTTTCTTTCTTTTTTGTGTCTTGACCTGGTTTTGCAATTAGGGTTATACTGGATTCATAGAAAGAGTTTGGGAGTCTTTCCTGTTCTTGGATTTTTTGGAATATTCTGAGGAAGATAAAAGTTAGTTCTTTCGTAAATGTTTTGTAGAATTGATTTGTGTAGCCATCCGGTCCAGGGCTTTTGTGTGCTGGGAGTTTTTTGATTACTGCTTCAATTTCTTTAGCTGTTATTGGTCTATTCAGACTTTCTGCTTCTTCTTGATTCAGTTTGGGAAGACTATAGGTTTTCAGGAATCTGTCCATTTCCTCTAGGTTGTCAAATTTCTTGCCATACAGTTGTTCGTAATAATTTCTTACAATCCTTTGTATTTCTGTGGTATCGGTTGTGATTTCTCCTCTTTCGTTTCTGATTTTATTTATGTGGGTCCTCTCTCTTTTTTTCTTGATGAGCCTGGTTAAAGGCTTGTCAATTTTGTTTATCTTTTCAGAGAACCAGTTCCAACTTTTGTTGATCTTTTGAATTGTTTGTTTAGTCTCTATGTCATTTAATTGTGCTCTGATCTTGATGATTTCCTTCCTTCTAATTGATTTAGGCTTTGCTTGTTGTTCTTCCTCTAATTCTTGTAGCTGTACGGTTGAATTTTTTATTAGAGATTCTTCTAGCTTTTTTAGGTAGGCTTGTATTGCTATGAACATTCCTCTCAGGACTGCTTTCGCTGTATCCCATAGGTTTTGGGTTTTTGTGTGTTCATTATCATTAGTTTCCAGAAACTTTTTGATTTCTTCCTTCATGTCATTGTGAGCGCATTCATTATTTAATAGCATGTTATTCATTCTCCATGAGTTTGAATGTTTTTGAGTTTTTTCCTTGAGGTTGATTTCCAATTTTAAGCCATTGTGATCTGAGAAGATGCTTGATATAATTTCAATTTTCTTGAATTTGTTAAGGCTTGTTTTGTGTCCTACCATGTGGTCTGTCTTTGAAAATGTTCCATGTGCGCTTGAGAAGAATGTATATTTTGCTTCTTTGGGGTGAAAACTTCTCTATATATATGTATACTAAGTTCATTTGATCTAGAGTGTTGTTCAGTGCCTCAATACCTTTGGTGTTTCTTTGGTTTGAAGATCTGTCCATTGTTGACAGTAGGACGTTAAAGTCCCCTACTATGAGTGTGTTGCTTTCTATACCTTTCTTGGAATCTTTCAAAAATTTACTTATATATTTGGGTTCTCCTAATTTGGGTGCATATATATTTATAAGGGTTATATCTTCTTGATGTACTTTTCCCTTAAGTATTATGAAATGCCCTTCTTTGTCTTTTTTTATGGCCCTTGCTGTGAAATCTGTTTTGTCTGATATATGTATTGCTACCTCAGCTTTTTTTTCATGTCCATTTGCTTGAAATACTTTTTTCCATCCCTTTACTTTCAGTCTGTGTAGAACTTTTTTTCTAAGGTGTGTCTCTTGTAGACAGCATATACGTGGGTCATTCTTTCTAATCCGTTCAGGTACCCTATGTCTTTTAATTGGAGTATTTAATCCATTTGCATTTAAGGTTATTACCGATAAGTACTTATCCATTGTCATTTTTCCCCTTTGTACTTGTGTTTTTCTCTGTCTCTCTCTGTTTCTTTACCTTCTTAAAGCAGACCCTTTAGCATCTCTTGCAATGCGGTTTGGTGGAGATGTATTCTTTAAGCCTTCTTTTGTCTTGGAAGCTCCTTATTTAACCCTCCATTTTGAATGAAAGTCTTGCTGGGTATAGTATTCTAGGTTGTAGGCCCATGTTTTTCATTGCATGGAATATTTTTTGCTATTCCCTTCTGGCTTGTAGTGTTTCTGCTGAGAAATCTGAGGATAGCCTTATTGGAACTCCCTTGTATGTTATTAGTTGTTTCTCTCCTGTTGCTTTTAGGATTCTCTTTGTCTTCGAATATTGCCATTTTAATTATGATGTGTCTTGAAGTGGGCCTGTTGGGGTTCATCTTCATTGGGACCCTCTGTGGTTTCTGGACTTGCGTGACTCTTTCTCTCTTCATGTGAGGGAAGTTTTCTGTCATTAGTTTTTCAAAGAGGTTTTCTATCCCTTGCTCTTTTTCTTCTCCTTCTGTAATTCCTATGTTATGGATATTATTACATTTCATGTTGTCCTGCAGCTGTCTTAGAACCTCTTCGGTCTTGTTCAGTCTCTTTACATTTTGTTGTACTCTCTGGGAGTTTTTGTCTATGTTGTCCTGCAGCTCGCTGATCCGATCTTCTGCTTTCTCTAGCTTGCTTTTAATTCCTTCTACTGTGTTCTTCAATTCAGAGATCGTATTCTTCATTTCCTCCTGACTCTTATTGATAGCTTCTATGTCCTTTTTCATGCTCGTGTAATTCTCTGTAAGTTCCTTGTAGTTTTTATGGAGTTTCTTTTAGTTTCCTTGGAGTTCTTGGTCGTTTCCGCTGAGCTCATTCAGCTTCTCCATAACCCGTGTTTTGAATTCCATATCTGATAGTTTGCTCCCCTCTATTTCACTTAGCACTCTCTCTGGGGATTCTACCTTTCCTTTTGATTGGGGGTTGTTTCTTTGTGTCCCCATTTTTGTGACTCCTATTGTTTGTTGGTGCTTCTTAGAATGATCTTCATTTCATTTATCTGCCTCTGACAGTGTCAGATCATGTACCAGTCTGGCCCTAGGCAGCCTGTTGGAGACTTCCAGAAGTCTACTGCCTTTGTCTGTCTTCTTTAGTTGTTAATATTCTCAATCTATGAGTAGCCATCGGGCTTAAGGACCGTGGGTGTGGTAGCTTAATTCCTGTAGGCAGGGCTTTTATTTCCCCTCAGGTTGATGCCACTTGGAGGGAAATGATCTGCCTGCTGTACTGGGGTTGAGTCAGTACTGGCTGGTCCTGGGAGGAGGTTAGTGTAGCTTCCATTTACTCCTCCGCCCTCTTGGATCTCCGTCTGTGTTGTCCGTGATGTTATTTCTTTAATCTGTCTGGTTGTATTTCAGCTACTCTTTCATTGGTCTTTTCCTCTGGTTAGTTCATTGAGAGTCACTCTGCCCATCTTGTCTTGAAATCTTTTATGGAGGTGGTGCTAAAACATAATCGCACAACCCAGGCAAGAAACTCACACTCTCCAATATCTCCCCCAACTACAATCTCACTATATGTTGCAAATGAGCCCATATTAATATACTTGTGGAGATATTGGGACTCTTATTTCATAGGAGAAACAGATAGGAGTTGTTTTAAATGAAGGAAGGGTAATTTTTGAGAGGGAAGTTGACAGAGTAATAATATTAGCAATTGGGGTCAAGGCTATGTAAGACAGTAATTAACATTTACACTATATGTTTGAAAAGGAGGAGAGGGTTACAGTGGTGTAGTTAAAAAATGGAAGTGTATAGTATTAGGATTATATAATAGGTATATGCTATATGTTTAGTGTGGAAGGGAGGATAGACACAACAGACATCCAGGCAGAAAGACAGCCAAAAATTGAAGTAGAGGGCTGAGGGGGTTAGAAAGTAGGAAACAGATTGAGAAAGAATTTTTCAAGAATAAAAATATAGAGTAGAAAATAGCAAAACAGGAAGGGAGAAAAGAAAGAGAGAAAGTAGAGAAGAGTGGGTAGGAAAGAGAATGAAAGAAGAAGGGGAGGGAGAAGAGGGGGGACTGGATTAAAAATTTAAAAATACATGTAGTATAAAAAGATTAGGAGATTAAAACATGATATAAAATAGCAAAATATAGAGAAAAAAGAATATATAGAGAGAAGAATAAGAGATGGGAAAGGGAAGCAAGAGTATTTGAACGGAGAGGGAGCAGGGTCAAAATAAAGGAAAATGTTAATAAAATTAAAAGTACTTAGAAAGAAAGAAGAGAAAAAAGAAAAGGATGAGCGAGAGAAAGAACACGAGGGAGGGAAGGAAATCTAGACGAAGAGGAAATATTGGGGAGGGGAAAATTGAAATTGAAGAGTTGACGAAAGATAGGATGAAGGAGAGAAATACAAGAGGAAGAGAAAGGAGAGAGGGGATGGGGAGGAAAGAGAGAAGGGGTAAGAAGGGTATTGTGAAAGGGGGGGGAATAGATTAGAATTAAAATTTAAATATTAAAAGATTAGAATGTAAAGTGGAATAGGGCGAAAGAAAGAAAGAGAGAGAGAATATTTATAGGGAGAGAAGGAAAATAAGGGCAAGGGAAGATAGAAAAATGAATGGAGACTGAAGGGGGACAAAATAAAGAAAGAAATTTAATAAAATTGAAAGTGCTTAGCATGGAAGAAGGAGAGAGAGAGAAAGGAAATGGAGGTAGGATGAGGATAAGGGGGAGGGAAGGGGATAAGAAGAAGGGAATAGGAAGGAAAGGGAGAGAACTTAAAATTAAAAAATTAACCAAGAGTAGGATGAAGGGGAGACATGCTAAAGAAAGAGAAGGGAGGGAAGAGGAGGGGAGAAAAGGAGAGAGAATAAGAAAGGACGGGAGGGGCAGTTAGAGAGAGAGTGAGAGATAAAAGTATGAGAGGATTTTAACTCAATTCAACTTTTAGGCACAGTCTCTGGGTATTTTTGGTTTATTTGTTTTTTGTTTTTCCTTCCTTCCTTCCTGGGTCCATGATTATTCAAAATTCCATGGGTTTCAAATCTTTTCTGGTTGGTTGGCTGGCTGTGGGAAGGTCCTGCTTGATTCTGGGGTTGCTAGTCTTTTATTTGTGGGCCTATCACAGCTCTGCTGTGAGCTGCATTTAGTTGTCCCCTCCTGTGGCACCCTCAGCCCTCCTCAGGCTTGTCCAGCTACTCCTTCCCACCGTTGGTCCAGCCTGTGCCTGCCAGCAATCCCTGCCCTGCCTCCAGTCGTGTCTCTATTCCCGGGCTACAGCTTCTGCTCTTCCCTGTCGATATGCCTGCACACCCTACCTCTCTCCCTGTCTCAAGACTGTCCCTTTGTCCCACAGGACTCTGGCACAGTCAGTCAAAGCACCGGGCCCAGTGGCGCTGTCCTGCCCAGGACCTCTCCCCTAGTCTGGAGTTCTGCAGCGGCTTTCCCACTTGGGCTCTTCTCTTTGCCCCAAAACTGTCTCTATTCCCGCGCTACAGTTTCCGCTCGCTTCCCTGTCTATAGGCCTGCACGCTCTATCTCCCTCTCCACCCCAGCACCGTCCCTTTGTTCTGCAGGATTCTAGTGTGTCTGGTCAGCGTGGTGCTCTCTTACCCAGGAGCTCTCCACCAGTCTGGAGCTCCACAGCGGCCTTTCCCCGCGGGCCCTTCTCCCCGCCCTATCTCCACTCCTAAACCTCAGCCTCCGCTCTCTTCCCTGCTTACACGCCCTGCGCGCCCTATCTCTCTCCTAGCCCCAAACCCGTCCTTTGTTCTGTGGGATTCTAGCGGGGATCACTCAAAGCATCGGGGGCCTGCACTGCTCTCTTGCTCAGGAGTTCTCCCCCCAGTCCGGTCCAGAGTTCCGCAGCAGCTTTTCTGTGTGGCCTGTCTCTTTGCCCCAAAACTGTCCCTTTGTTCTGTAGGGCCCTAGCGCAAGTGCTGCTCTGGCCTGGAATGCTGAGCTTTCTGTCGGAGGTTGCAGCTGAGGAGGTTTCCCTCTAGACTCAGATCACACAGTTTCTCCCAGTCCTGGTTGTTCACTGTTCTCTCCCTCCTCTGGCTTTTTCAGCCAAATCTTCTCCCTAACTCCCTACAAGAACTCACTTATTGATGCGCCCCTAGCAGGGGGAGCCTCCAAACAGCTCTCGGTTATTGAGCCCTCGGGCGTGGTACTGCAGACGCACCAGATCCTGGAATGACTCAGCCTGCAGTATGTGGTAAACCCCTCCACCCCTCTCCACACTGCTCCCATGCTCTCCTCCCTGTTCATGCTATCGGAGATTGACACTCACTCAGTCACTCCTCCCTGCATTCGTTCCTGGAGTCTCTCCTTAGCAGGAGCGAGCAGAGGACACTGCCCCTACTCTGCCGCCATCTTCCCAAGTCCTGCATACAATTTTTGATGCTTATAAAACTTAGGTTTTTCTCTGGTTGGTGTGGCTCAGTGGATTGAGTGCCAGACTGTGAACCAGTGTGTTGCCAGTTCGATTCCCAGTCAGGGCACATGCCTGGATTGTTGGCCAGGTCACCAAAGTTGGAGGCGTGCAAGAGGCAACCACACATTGATGCTTCTCTCCCTCTTTTTCCTTCCCTTCCCCTCTCTCTAAAAATAAATAAATAAAATATTTTTAAAAAACTTACGTTTTTGTCCTTCAGTATTTGCAGGGAATTGATTCCAGAACCCCTAGCCCTCACAGATACCAAAATCAGTGTATGCTCAAGTCCTTTATATAAAATGATGTAGATACATGCATACAGTTGGCCCTCCACATCTGCAGACTCCCAACCATGGATCAAAAACAGTACAGGTGGGAGAAGGGGTGGGCTGGGTGGGGGGGAGCAATGGGGTAAAAATGGGACAACTGTAATTGAGAAACAAAATAAAAATTCTCTCTATATATTAAAAAAAAAAACAGTACAGGTATTTATTTTAAAAAATGTATGTATAAGTGGACCCACATAGTTAAAACCCATATCATTTGAGAGTCATGTATAAATAAATTAACATGGCTCTCTTATGACTTGGCCCCAGACTATTTCTCCAACCAATTCTCTCACCTTTCTCTGCCTTGCACTATGTTTTCCAACCAGACTACTTTTCTTTCCATTTCCTTGAAAGTCCCAACCTCTTTTTTCCTCTGGATTTCGTGTATGCTATTTCTTCTGGAATTTTCTTCCCACTCCCACCATGGTGCCTTGGAATATTTCTACTGACTCTTCAGGAATCACCTTCAAAGTCGTTTCCTGCAAGGAACTTTCCTTGACCCTACCCAACGATTAGGCATCTCTTCCATGCTCTTTTACACAATGATTTATCCACCATATTAAATGCCTATACATTGATTGCAATTACAGGTGATCTGTACTAGACTGTAAGCTCCCCGAGGGACTCTGTCACTGATGTGTACCCATGTCTAGTACAGTGTATGACATAAAGTAAGTGTGCAGTAAATAGTTTTTAATTTAATTAATATCAACAATAATTTAAATGCTTTATGCTGTATCATAAAACATTCATGGTGGTAGAATACTAGTCCTTACCAGTAAATAATCAAGAGTTCAACCTAGTTTGTTTTCATTTCCCCATCTGTTTGTCATTTTATTATTAAAATTTTCTTCTTTCTTCCCTCTATTTTTATATCTCTTTCTGCTCTCTACTATATTTATACCTCTGGTTCCATAACTACTCAGAGATGCCTCCATCATTTTTCCTGTCCTCCCTAGCAATGATCCATGCTCTGAGACTGATCTTTTACTCCTTGTACTCCCACCACCATACTTCCTCATAAAAAAAATTCATTCTTTCTCCAGATATCAATGAAATATTGTATGAAAATACAATTCTAAATTATAAAATCATCACAAGATGCTGATGCCTAATTCAACTGCTTTACGTTTTAAGACTTCCAAAATGATTATATATAAATACTTTATTTCTTAAGCCTTGGTGTTTTAAGCCATGGAAATAAATCTGTGATATCAAAATTTTAGTCAAGTTTCATGTTTGTGAATGGGTGCTGGTGGGGAGTGGTGGGTGTGCTGGGAAGAGAGTGGCCTCCAAGTCACACAGTGACCTTAGCACTGGCCTACTTGGCCTTACTGTAATTAGTTATGGAAACCATGATAGAGCAAATTGAAGTCAATCAAATTTGCTTCTTTGGGAGGAGCTCAGAAGCTCTATAAAATAACTTTACAAATATCGCATAAAGAGGATTTCCAATACCCATGTTCTTCCTGTTCCATTCAATTCAACAAGTCCTACTGAGTGTCTGCCTTTGATTTCCATAGTACTGAGGAAAGTAACACTAGTGTTTCTGAAATAACGAATATCCATGTTTCTATAATGGTTAACTAAAGCAAAGCCCCTTACTAAGCAGAAATGATTTTTCTCCCTCTCCCTCATTGCTCATCTTCTTGACAAATACCCTGCATCAGTGCCCCTAGCTTCCCCTAGCCATGTATCTAATTGTGGTCACCTCCTGAATGTCCTGTTTATGGGTTAGTTCTTTACCTGCTGAATAGCATCTGTTTGTATGGAGAGTTTGTCAAATTAATGTCAATGGTACTAAAGGTTAATTATGCCTCAGATAATGAGCTTTCATTTAAAAAATACAGCAGCAAAAACAGGAGCATCTGAAATTAAAGGAAATTTCATAAAATGCAATTGAATAAGGAGCAGGTACTTATTTTTGCAGTCAACCTGTGGTTCAACTTCTGTCTCTTGCTTATGCTTATCTTCTAAATGGTTATACTTAGGATGTAAATATCAGAAGCTTGGTACTGATCAGTCCTACTCTGACATAAATGTGAGTATATGGCTCCCTGCATTTATTGTCAATTAGTAAAATGCCATGGACTCCTAGAGATGACACTACAATAAGAAGGTACTTTATCTCATAGGTAACCCCATGACTTCCCAATCAGTTTCCTTCTTGCCCTTGATTTAAAAGTAGTTATCCTCTTGGGATTAATTTCAATGCAGATAGCACCTTACCCTGGAGACCATCCAAGCATTTAATGGGAAGAAATGATGATGTATCTCTTGATTTCCCTACATATAGAAAGGATCACAGAACCTTGCAGAGCTGGTCCATTTCCAAGTCATGCTATCTAGTATCAAATGGGCCTTTGCTGCCAAATTGGAAACCTTTCATTGTTTTCACTGACTTTCAAGTGTTCCCATACCAAAGTCTCAGTTTTAGAGTTGATTTCTCCTTAAATCTAAAACTCATTTCTTTCCCATCTCCACCCTTCTTGAGCAGATAAATTTGCCTCTCTTTGGGAAGACAAAAAGGTGAACTGAGGTCTGATACAAAAGAAGGGAACTGAGGTCAGTCACAGAGTACGATTTGTGCTTTTGCCATGTAACCTTGGGAGAGATATAGCTCAGGCCTTGGAGATGGTATTTCTACATGTTGGAGACAAGAGATCTGAGATGTGATACAATTACTAACCATTCTGATTTGCCTGCAACTAAAAGCTTGCCTG